>NW_010307643.1:5677-18282 GCF_000700745.2 Antrostomus carolinensis | reverse complement strand
GTCCTTGTACCTTATCAACATTCTTCTCATTTCAAATCCCACACTGAAACCAAAACACAGTGTGTTCTGGGTACTAAGAAGAAAATTAACTCTATCCTAGCAAAACCAGGACACCCTCTGCCAGCCTGCTCTGGAGGGCAGAACCCCCAGGTCTGGGTTTAACCTCTGCAGCTCATCACTGTGGTCCCTGGCACCGGCTCTGCACCGTGGCATCAGCCTGGCCACATCCAGCCCCGCCAGCATGTCCCCTTCCTCGTGCTGTCACCAGAGCTGCCCCTTCTCCAAGGCTCAGCCCTTGACACCGACATGGGGTCAGTATCCTGCCCAGAAAGCTGCAGTGGGAACGTTTCAGGTTGTGTGACATTGCTCACCCCATGCAGCTTTGCGCCCCTGATCCTGTCCTACACATTTATACCCGTGTCCTGTGCTGGGAACAGGTCCCAGAAACCCTTCAGACACCTCCCAGCCTAAGGAAACACCCGAAGCAGCTGCTCCAGCCACGGTTGGGGCCACTGTTTTCTCCCAGGCTTGCCAAAACCCCCAGTAATTAAAATCATTTCCCTGCAGTCAGCAAAGGACGCTGTGGTTCCCCGCACCAGCGGCCGGGAGCTGACTCAGGGGTAGGTGAGTGCATTGGGCTGACCTCCCTGGGGCGAGGGGCTGCGTACGAAACGTGGCAGCGAAACAGCCTGGACACACACAGAAGTGACCATGCTGGCCAGCAGCCACTTCCCCTCTAAAAACAGCTGGTCAGGGAAGGGCTAACAGCATCCACTTCTGGGAAAGCCACTGTCGTCCTGCAGGAGTGCTCCCAAGATAAGGGTCATCCAGCTTCGCATCCCGGGGCTGGAGCCGGCGCTGAGCTCAGGCAGGGTGGTGGGGGGGGTAACGTTGATTTGGGCCCAGAGCAGAGCCTGAACCCACAATTTCACCCCAATTTATTACAGAGTTGTAGCAAACTGGCAGCAGTCCATCAATCACTTCCAGCCATAGCTTTCCAGGTAAAACCAGGGTGTGAATGAGGCCAAGCCAGTGATGGAAGAACAAATGGGGGAATGTCAAAAAGCACAGGGGAAGAAAGCATTAGCCCTGAGATGGAAGGGGGTGTTAAAGAGATAAATCCCCCACCTTTCTCTTTATGATTAAGAGGGGTCAAAAGGAAAGTGTGGAGTGTAACTCCATCCATCTCCCTCATACCACAGATGGGATGGACTATCAGGCCCCTTCCAGCTCTCTCACTCCTCTTAGAGACATCATTTGCTTTTTTCCCTGAGGACGCTGGCGTTGCCTCCACACTCCCTGCCAGAGCAGAGCCCAGCTGTGCCTGTGGGAAGAGATGGTCCCTGCCCCACTGCTCTCCCCATCTCCACAAACACAGTTGGCACAGGGCTCTGGGAATTGCTGCATTATTTTATTTCTATTTAGGAAAACAGCTTGGGAGGAGAACAGCAGGGTCTGCTGAGTAGTGGAAATCTCACCCTTGGCGCTGCCCTGGCTCGGTCTCCCTGGTGCAGGAGGGAGCCAGCGGATGTGAAATGGCCATGAAGCATCTGCAGGCAAGTGTGGGTCTCACTCGTGGATGGGAAACAGCCACAGAGGGGTCTGTGGTGGAGGACAAAGCGGTGCTGCCCCCCCCCACCAACCTCTCCTGGAAATTTCTCCTTATAATAATTAAACGTAAGCATCAAAAGGCAGCAGACGGGACCTGGCCTCCTCACTGTGGCAAAGAGCAGAGATGCTGCTGGGTCTGGTGGGCACCAGCTGCAGGAGCATGGTGGTACCTGGGGGTGGACCTCACCTCAGCTTGCACATCTGCTTGTGACCGACTCAGGACACCATCAGCTTTCTACAGAAAAGCCAAATTTGTTTGAACCTTGGAGAGGTTCAGCCCATTTGGAGCAGGGTGAGCTGTGTCCATGGAGCTGTGTCATGCAGGGATGCCCTTTTGGGGGCTGTGCCCCACAGTGATGCATTGGAAATCAGAGGAGGAATCGGACAAATTGACCTTTTTTCCATGAGGAAGGACAGCTCCTGTGAGTACGTTGCAGGAGGTGTCCTGCACTGCATGTGATTTCCTGGAGGAGGCTCAGCTCTATTTCTGAATGCAAATGACACAAATTTCTCCACATTAAAACATGAATGAAACTTCTCCCATGATTTTCCAACACTTGCTTTCATCCCAAGGAGTGAGCAAGCTACAAAATATCAGCCCTGCCTGTGGAATAAAAAATACAGAAAAAACACTCAGGCAGAAAACCCAGATTTATTGACAAGTTTTCAAGCAGGAGAGACGTGACTTGGAGCCTGCGAAATGAAATATTTACATTTCTTCTGCTGAATCCAATTAAGACTGGAGTGTGACACTCAGGAGCCCCAGACCTTGGGGACAGACCCATCGGGGAGGCCCAGCCCTTGGGGACAGACCCATCAGGGAGCACCGTGCCCTCCTCAGCCCTGGGATGGGGGTCCAAGAGCAGCTGCCGTGTGCCTAAAATGTGACCTGGTGTTGGGTCCAGCTCTCGCCATCGGGGAGGCCCAGCCCTTGGGGACAGACTCACTGGGGAGCACCGTGCCCTCCTCAGCCCTCGGATGGGGGTCCCCGTCCCTGTGCATGGTCCAAGAGCAGCTGCCGTGTGCCTAGAGATGTGACCTGGTGTTGGGTCCAGCTCTCACAAAGGTGTTGATGTCCACATCACACAGATCCCAGTTCTTGTGAAGCTCTTCAGGCAGCTGGACTTTGGCCTCAAACTGACCAAAAATTGACATGTTTTGGTTCCTTTCAGCAAGCTGAATTGCTTTTTCATTCTGATTCCTGGCCCCTCCCAAACCTAAAGGATCTTGACAGTTTGGGCTGTTGTGTCAACTGACTTTTCCATCCAAAAATAATAATATTTTTGATGCGAAATCCTCAGCCTGCTCTGTTTTAACTCTCCCCAGAGCCCCGTAACTCTGTGTGTGTGGGGATGCCTTTGTGTCTTCTGGCACACTTTTGCACATGGAAAGAAGAAAGAGCTTTTCCCTACCTGAACATTCGCTCTCGTTATTGAACCTCTTTGAAATCATGTAATAAAAAGCCCCTATATCCAGGCACAGAGCTCCCTGCCAGCCCTTTAAAGTCTCAAGTACAAATTTCACTATAGCCATATCGAAAATGTGGAAGGCCATGCCAGATGAATACCTAGAGACCAGAGAATGTCTTCATCCTGTCCACAGGGTATGAGCATCTCCTTGCTGGGGGCTCCCTCACCCCTGATGCAGCCAAAGGGCCATGGCCAGATGGCTCTGGGCACCTCGCCAGTGAAAAGGCTGTAGGATGGGAAGAGGAACATGGATGAATGCCAGAAGAATAAAATAAATAAAAATCTGTGCCCCTGCACTGGGATAAATAATTTAACAAAGGAAGCTGGGACAGTTCTTGCAGCAAATCCAGGTATGTGCTTGTGTTTACCTGAAAGCCCAGAAGGTCAACCTTATCCTGGGCTGCATCAAAAGCAGCAGGGGCAGCAGGTCAAGGGAGGGGATTCTCCCCCTCTACTCTGCTCTTGTAAGGCCCCACCTGGAGTTCTGTGTCCAGTTCTGGGGCCACCAACACAAGAAAGACATGGACCGGTTAGAACAAGTCCAGAAGAGGCCAGGAGGATGATGCAAGGGCTGGAGCACCTCTGCTGTGAGGACAGGCTGTGAGAGTTGGGGCTGTTCAGCCTAGAGAAGAGAAGGCTCCGGGGATACCTTCTAGCGACCTCCCAGTACCTAAAGGGGCTCCAGGAAGGCTGGGAAGGGACTTTGGCCAAGGGCAGGAAGGGACAGAACAAGGGGTGATGGCTTGAAACTGGAAGAGGGGAGATTGAGATGAGATATTAGGAAGAAATTCTTTGCTGTGAGGGTGGTGAGACACTGGCACAGGTTGCCCAAAGAAGCTGTGGCTGCTCCTCCCTGGAAGTGTTCAAGGCCAGGTTGGATGAGGCTTTGAGCAACCTGGTCTAGTGGAAGGTGTCCCTGCTGATGGCAGGGGGATTGGAACTGGATGATATTTAAGGTCCCTTCCAACCCAAACCATTCTATGGTTCTATGAAATTTAGCAGCCATGGTGGGGGATACAAGTTGTGCACAGGTACAATGAAGTACCCAGAGCCACCATGGCTCTCTAACATGAGATATTGCAGTGCCTTTTTCACGCTGTCTCATTTTTCCTCCCAATTAGACAGAAAATGGAGCAAAAGCCCGGGTGGGGGTGGGGGGAATTATTGTAACCCTGATGGCGATAGGTGAGAGCAAATCCTCATTCCCACAAGTGAGTGCACAACTAGCATCCACCACTCTGCTCAAACCTACCCTCCAGTCCCTGCCTCCAAAACTGGGGGCAATGATAGACCTCAGCCATGCATGTGCTCCTACCTTGTAGGTCCACAAAGCAACATAGTGGCTCTTTCCATCTGCTCCATGGGAACTGTCTTAGCTGGAGCCCTAAAAATGCTTGAGAAACATTTCTGGATGAGTAGGGAGAAGAAGATGCACAGAGACATCCGGGCACAACAGGTGTGGGAGAGTGATGAGCATGGAAGAAACAGACTTGGGTGTATTTATCCTGAAATGAGGCAAAAATAAAACTTTTAACAGGTGGAAGCACTGCATGGCCATGCCTGATTTTCAAGATACCCCAAGGCACAACCACGTTGGCAACCAGGTCATATGGAAACATGGGAAAAACAGCTCCCAGGGCTGCTAGAGATCCTTCATGTGACTTTGGGTATGTCATTGTGGTTGTCCCTTTAAGTTCCTCAGAGCTGGACTAACTCCTTTTCCCCTGCCTTCTTTACCCTGCTGCTAGCTCTTCCATTGAAGGACCTGCCACATTCACATACCAGCCATGCTCCTCAATGGGGCAGGCACTCTGCTCATCCTTGGCAAGCAGATGAGATGCCCAGGTAAGAATGAGAGCAGGTAGAAAAGCAGGCTACAGTGTCTAGGTCTTCTCCTCTCCTGGACCAGCCTGGTTTCTGTGGTTGATGGACTTGGAACTGGTCCCAGCCCAGCCATGCAAGGGTGGCTGCCCAGTCCAAATACAGCCCTCTGCCCAGCTACAACCAGGAGGCACCTTGGGAAAGTATAAAAACAAGCGGCAAGAATAAACATCCGGATGAGGGCTGAGGAGGGAAAGCAAAACACTGAGAGAAGCCAGGAATAATAAGAATCAAAAACAAATAGAAAAGAGCTAACGGGAGCAGCAGATCTAAAAATAAAATGAAAGAACAACAGCAGGGTGGAGGGACTGAGTTATTTTGGGGAACTGGCAAAGCATGTAGGGCTTTCAGGGCTGAGTCTTGCAGTTGTGGGGCTGAGCCCTGGGGCAGAGCCAACCTCTTTTCTCATTGCCTTCTGTCCCAGACCTTGGGGAGGATGGAGAGAGTAGGCTGGGACTCCCAGGAGCTGTCTGGGTGGCAGCAATGACAGCAGCCTGATGCCCACCCCTGCCACATCTTCCCTGGGGCTATGAGCATCAGAATGCAGATGCTGTCCCGGCAGCAGATGCCCCATCCAAACCCCTTTTCAGCTCCTGCCAGAGGTTCCTCATTGCTCCAACCCAGCTGTGCGCTGGCCCATGGGGCTCAGCAAGGCAGGGACCAACCACATCTGCTCAGCTAAGGCCTGGGGGGAGAAGATGTACACCCCAAATCAGTGATGCCCTGGCTGGAGCCATACCCTGCTTAGCCTGGGAACTGTCCTGGGATGGCTCTACAAATCCTGTCAATCTGGTGCCATTCACTTACTCCAAAATTTATATCCAGAAGTGAAATCACAGAAAATCAAACCCCTGGAACATCCTTTGTTGGTCCAGATTCCCTGAAGCACTTCAGCCCCTTAAGCCTAAATCATATGGAATCAATAGGAGAAAGAAATTATTTCCTTTTTTCTTTTTCCCCCAAGGAATCAACTAGTGCCTCTGCTCACAGGAAGGCTGTGCAGGATGGACTCTGCACCCAGCTGGCCTGTATGGGCAGGGACCGTGGGGTGCACAAGCCCATTCAGAGGTGGGTTAAAACCTCCCCCTGGGAAGCCACAGCAGGGCTGGGACCTGCCTCCACTTTCTCCAAGCTGAACACAGGGCTGCCCTGCACGAGCACCTTCTCTCCAAGCAGGGTCCAAACCCCTGCAAGACAAAGGCCCTACAGGGGACACTCAGACATTTGCTTTTTCTTTGGGGTTTCCCCCATTTTTTACCTGTTGCTCAGGGCTGGGAACCTACCCCCAGCACCTTTCTCTGCCAATAACACTCCCCTCACCCTGGCACTAGCACTGGCTCCTCAAGGTGGCATTTCCATGGTGGGACTTCGGGAGCTGCATGGGATCCAGGAGTACACTGGAATAACAGAAAACACCTCGGTCACCTCTAGGCCCATGACTCAGAGCAGTTCCCTTCTCCCAAAAGCAAGACAAGCTGCGTCACTCTGAGCTGGGTCCTGGTGCTGCTGCCACCAGACCCACCACACCAGACCTCTCCTTTCCTCCTCTTGGAAGCCCTCTGGTCCCACCAGGGCTGCAAGTCCACAGTCACCTAATTAAAACCAATGGTGAGTTTTAAAAGATGGGGAAAAATAAAACAATAAAAATAAAAGAAATCAGTCCAGATGAGAAGCCAGAAGGCTACATGCCAGGAAAGCGAGCGGGCTGCCAGCTTGGCACGCAGTGAATGCCTAGCCTGTTGAGATGAGATGCTGGAGCAGGGCGCACTGCGGAGGCACTTACCATCTTGGAGAGGCAGGGAAGGGGCCAGAGGCAAGGACCAGACAGGGCCTTAGTGACGTCTGAATCCCAAACACACACTTGAGCATGAAGATGAGCGGCAGGGGAGGACTGAGGCATGTCCCCGCCAGGGGCTTGGCTGGTGTTTGTCAGCACAGCCTCATAAATGACAATACTGTGGCTGCTGCAGACAAGCTCCCACCAAAACCAGAGCTGGAGATACACAGAGAGAGGAACAATCCCTGCCAAGCAGGGAGCAGTGAGCCGGGGGGAGTAGCAGGAAAGGGCTTCCAATGAGCCAGGGAGCACACGGCAATGGGGCAAGGGTGAAAGGGGTGCAGCCAAGAGTGATGCACCAACCCTGAGCACCAAAGGCTCAGAGGACCATGAAGGCCCCAAACCCCTTTGCCCCGTGTGGGAACAACACCCAAATCCCTGCTGGGTGTTGAAACAGGGGTTCAGGGTAGGCAGACACCCATGTGCTCCCCCGCACACACTGCACCCCGGCAGGGCAGCAGCCCCCAGGCTCTGCCCAGGCTGCCCTATGCCAGCAGTGGAGGAGATGGGGAGGCCATGGTGACTTTCCCCACTTCCCACCTCTGGCAGCGGTGCTGGCAGGCAGCACGGGCTGCTTTCCAGGATCCGGTCTCTCCTTGGCCCCTTTCCCTGGCTCCCCAGGATGCAGCACAGCAGACGGTAACGTGCCCGCCTCTCCGTGGGCTGGTTTCTTAAGACCCAACGCAAGGAGCCTGTGAAAGGAGCAGCCGTGGCCAAGTTTCCCCTTGTTTTTACTTTCCCTGTCTCATTTTGTCTGGGTCCAAGCAGTGGGTTTCAAATCCAGCCGTTCCCTTTTGTTGGTCCCAGTGGCACTGTAAGAAAATGTGAAGTCAGAAGCAGTCGGCACCTCCCCGGCTCCAAAAGCTGTGCCCGGTGGGATCCCAGTGAGATCCTGGGATGGGATTCCAGAGGACTAATGGAAATGTAGCACTGCTTGGCATCTCCACTGGGGAAGAAGGAAATCAGGTTGTTCAGTGTGCAAGTCTGAGCTTTCAAAGATGGAGTTTTTCCTCCTCTAAGTCCCCCGTTTCTGTCCACACACCAAGGCTGAGCTTTTCCAACAGCTTTCTCCTAAAAACCCCGGCAGACCCCTCCACCAGCCCCTGTGCACCCCAATCCCCTGTTGATACACCGCTGTAGCTGCACCCTTCACCCCACAACCTGCTCAGGATCAGGCCCTTTGCAGCCCTTCTTCCCAAAAGTGGGTTCCCTGTGAGAAATTAATACAATCCATGCACTAACCCACAGGGGTAGAAGATTAAAAGGCAAAGAGGGGCTGGCTGCTCTCTCCTGAGGCCTCTCGGCTGCGTCCAGATTTGCAGGGGCTGCGTCAGCTCCTCTCCTCTGGGCATTGCCTGCCCAGCTGCACAGCATCCCGGCAAGCCGACGGGACGAGTGATGGATAAACAGAGCTTTTCCATGGAAACATTTGTTCAACAAAGAATTGCAAATTTTCATGGTGAGTATCTGGTTTCCTCCAAACTTTTTTGTTGTTGTTTCTGAAAGCTGCCGGGCCGGTCTGGATCTGGCTTTCACAAGCATTTTTTTTCCCCTAATGCTTAATTTTAAGCAGCTATGATCTCCCTGCTCCTTTTTTTTTTTTTTTTAACTTCTTTTTTAGGTTTCCATCCTTTTTTCAACATAAATGGAGGCAATGGCATCTCCTTTGAACTTTTCTGCAGGACATAAACTCTCCTCCTTACTGAGAGGTTAATGGTAATGATGAGTGCCCCAGGAGGGGACACTTGGTTTCTTAGGCTGAGAAGAGCTTAAATCAGAGAGGTGGGACTGGGTAACCTGCTCTGGGCCACATCAGCACACAGAAATGGGGGAAAATCCAGGTTTTTCACAAAGCCAGTGAGGAGCTGTGAACTGAGGGTAACACTGAGGACCCACTTAAGCCCAGAAGGAAGCTGTTCTGGTTTTCAGCTGGGACAGAGCTAGTTTTCTTCTTAGCCAGAATAGCACTGTATTTTAGTTTCATCATGGGGTTTGTTATGAGAAGAATGTTGATAACATACCAATGTTTTCAATTGTTGTTGGAAGTTGAAGGACTTTCCAACTTCCCCTTGTTTTCATAGTCTG
This sequence comes from Antrostomus carolinensis, assembly GCF_000700745.2. NCBI lineage: Eukaryota > Metazoa > Chordata > Aves > Caprimulgiformes > Caprimulgidae > Antrostomus > Antrostomus carolinensis. Next base: position 9,399 of record NW_010307643.1, on the reverse strand, counting down.
CAGGTGCAAGGTCTAGGAGGGGGAGAATATTAAAATTAGTAACTTAAATTGGCATTTGGATATGCCAATGGGATATTCCATATCATGTAACATCATGTTCAGTATATTAATGTGGGTCTCCTGGGCTCTCCTGTTTTCACTCGGGCTCTTGCTCTTCTGGGATTGTGGATTCAGTTTTGGATTGTTGATCATCACCTAGGAATGGGTCAGCCTTGGGCAGGGGGTGGTGAGCAATTGCACTGTGCATCACTCATTTGTGTATTTTATTATTGCTATTATTACCATGATTTTATTATTACAATTATTTTTTGCCTTTATTATTTTAATTTTATTTTGTTTCAATTATTAAACTGTTCTTATCTCAATCCATGAGTCTCCTACCCTTACCCCTCCAATCTCTCCCCTGTCCCCTGGGTAAGGGGGACAGCGAGCAAGTGGCTGTTTGGTATTGGGCTTCTAGCCAAGTTAAACCACCACAGAGGCAAAAGACCATGTCCAACTGTCCAGAAGGAGATAAGAGATGATGTCTGAAGGGTGCTCAGGTCCACCCAGAGTGCTGTGACTGTGGGAACGTCCCCATTCCCAGCCCAGCCCCATGAGTGCTTCTCGCTCCGTCCCTTTGACCCAACTCTGCCTTCCTCCTGCTGCCTTTTTTCTTCCTTAAATTGATTTTTTTCAAGCAATTCATCCCGATCCTTAGGACAAGGGGAGTCAGAGACCCTAGTTTCTCCCTGGAGTGTGTACGTGTGTGTCCCCAGCATGTGCCCAAGAGCCAGCGGGGTCCCCGGCACAAGGCGGTGGTGACAGCAGGTGGCACTGCAGCCCCAGAAACGGAGCTGCTGCGCGGGACATACACACTCCCAATCCCACTCCCCTTCCCATTGCCATTCCCACTCCCACAGCACGGCTCAGGCAGAGCAGCCCTCCCCCCAACTCTGGGATGCACCCCCCGCGTGGGACCCCACCAGCCCTCATGTTTTCATTGAGCCGCGATGCAGGAGAATTTGGGATATTATTCCTAGAGCAGAGTGTCCGGGAAATCCTGGGCTCAGTCAGGGTCTGGTGCAGGGATAAGACCTGGAGCAGAGAAGCCCCCTCCTCACTCTGAAGGCAATGGGACTTGCTGATCACTTTTTGGGGTGCAAAAGGCTGAAAATGCCTGTTGCAAATGAGGGAAGCAGGATAAGACAAGTAGTCCAAGAAATGAAAGTAGCCCAGAGAAAATACAACCAGCAGCCGCTGCAAACCAGGGGGATTTAGGGAAGGAACCTGAGTTGCTGTAAAACTGTGAGTGTGAACACAGAATTTTTAAAAACCCCACACCCTTCCATGAACTACACTGCTTTGTGTCAGGACATTCACACCCAGCTTTCCAGTGGTGCCTGCTAAGAATAAAACAAGAGATGCACCATCGCTTCTGTTCCCATCCTACAACCGCTCTGTGAGTTCAGGCTTTATTTTTAGCCTGGCTTCCTCGGGGCTCTGTCTGATCTGATCTCTCCAGAGAGAAGATTTTTTTCTGCTAAATGCCACCCTCCTGCTAGAAACTCCCCGTTCTCCCCAGCACTGCTGAAGGGGTTGACCTTTTCAAGTAAATTTGAAAGATAATTGGATCAAAATTGGGAAAAAAAAACCTGGAGGCCAAATTGAGAAAAGACCTAAAAGAGCATCCTGGGGTGAGACAGACAAGCAGGACTCAGACATGGCAGTAGCTGGTCGGTGGCCCAGGAGAAGTCAGGATTGCTGCAGAAGGAAGGAAAAAAGGATATTTTCCTTCATTCTTTCTTTCTTTGGTTTGGCTGGTGTATTATTGCCAAGCTCTTTGTGACTTGCATTCAAGCAGTTTTGCTGTGAGCGTTCAGTCAAACACATGAGCGGGTTTGGTTAGTGGTGTTTGGTCCCGTGATGTTGTTTCTGGCCAGCAGCTGGTTGAGCTCATGTCTTGTAATTAGTGGGTGGGCTTGAGGAGACCACTGTGGTTTCCGATCTCTCAGGGAAAGGGAGAAAATAAGCAGGATTAAGGAATTTTAGAAAATTATAGGCAGTTTCATTTCACATAAGCTTTGCCAGGAAGACCAAGCCCTGGAGAAGGATGGCCACTGTGGGATGCATTGCCCATGGGCAGCACTAAAGGACTTTATTTCTCATCATAGTCACCCAAATAACTGTGTGTGTGTGTGTGTGTGTGTGTGTGTGTGCGCGCGCGCGCAAATACAGCACTGCCTGCCCAGAAGTCCGTGGGCTGGTGGTGGCTGTGGGAACACGGTACCTCTGCAAGATTGAAGGGATCTATTCCATCTGCAAGCACAGTTTTGCAGAGATTTCTTTTTCAATCAGGCATTATCACAAGTGACAGCAGGATTGCTACAACTGGAGGGACTTGAGGGATGGGGGTGGATGTTAGAGGAGGAGGAGTAGTGACTCTTTGTTTTCAAGGACAGGTTGGATGAGGTTTTGAGCAACCTGGTCTAGGAGAAGGTGTCCCTGCTGATGGCAGGGGGGTTGGAACTGGATGAGCTTTCAGGTCCCTTCCAACCCAAACCATTCTGTGATTCTATGATTAACTAGGGTGATCTGTGGAGGTGACACCAGCGTGTGTCCAGACCAGCCTGCCCAGGCCACTGGACCCTACTTGAGCTATTCCCTTTCTTGCTCACATGGTTTTTCCTGCAGCAGAGAGAGACAGAAAACCAGCTACAAATTCCCCAAGAAAATGCCAATTGTGAAGCCATAGCAGAAGACATAGGGCTCAAAACTGCTCTTCAACACGTTCTCTGTTTGTCCCTGGTTTAGGGATCTGGCAGGGGGCTGGGACCCCAGCTCCCCAGCCTATCTCATCTCCAGTGGACTTTTCTACTTTACATACTCGCTCAGCAGCATTTAAAATTCATGAACAGTGGGTACTTGGTGCTAAATGCACCAATTAAACACAAATGCTCCTTCAGGTGGACATTTATGCTGCAGGGCACAGGATCCAACCATCCCATTCCCATCTCAGTGGAAGGAGGTTTCACTTCCAGCATCACCAAACAGTCCCTTGCAGCTATTTTTTTTCCCAAATAACAACTTTTTCTGGCTAGGATTTGATAATGAGTTTTGTCTGGAGAGAGACTGATCTGACATTCAGAGCAGAGAGGATCTGATCAGCCAGGCACTGAGGCACATGCCCAAAACCATGGCTTTTTGAACTACAATAGGCACAAGAAAAAAAACCCCCAATGCCTACTTTATAACTGCAAACATGGATCTAATGCTGACTGCCTTGCTCACAGGAAAGGCTTATCAGGCAAGTTGTTCTACAGAGTGGCTCTACCAAGTGTATTTATCTCTATATATACGTGTATATGTATATGATATGTTTATGTATTCTGTCTCCCATTCAGTGTAGATATTAATCACACGCTGTTCCACCCACACAATGTTAAAAGTGGCCTGTGTCTCACTGGCGATGAGTTATTCCACCATCACTCATTTGAGTCTTGTTTACAGGCTTATTGCATCAAAGCTGATAATTGCAAGTCCCTGGGTGCTAAAAAAAATATGAGTTTTCACTAAAAAACAGTCAACTTTGGGCAAGAGCCCATTGCTTCTCTAGGGCAGGGCTTCAGGCAGTGATCATCACCCCATGGGACACCTTGCCCTTGGGATGATGCCCTTGGCTGGCATCCCTGCCATGCCACGCACATCCAGGACCCAGCCAGCACTCTCCTCCAAACCAGCCA
>NW_010307643.1:0-5638 GCF_000700745.2 Antrostomus carolinensis | reverse complement strand
TTTCCCTCTCCTTATTTCAGCAAAATAACCATGCAATTATTTTTCCACATGAAAGTGCCCCGGTGTTCAGGTGGACAATCTGACTCCGGCTGAGCCGCCTGGAATCCCTGTGGTTTTGATTTTCAGCAGAGAACAATCTTATCAGCCCAGATTGTACACAGAGATAGGGAGCCTTGGGGTAGGGTTGCATAAGCACAGATTGCCTCAGCTGGGATGGGGAAGGCTCTGCTCCCTGTATTTATTTGTTTTCCCCACTGTGGGTTTCAGGTTCTCCTGGTGACCATCATTTCAGCTTTCTTTCTCTGCTCATTGTTTGAGCAGTCGAACCTTCCTCATGGATCACTGGGCAGGAGGTTCAATTTAAATCTGCCCTCAGCCCTCCACCGCTTGCACGTTGCCTTGAGAGATTTCCTGCAAATAGGGCTTTTTTCTCCCATCTCACTATGGTTCTTCTTCAGGCAAGGATGGGATGGGCCCCAATTTGGGATGGATGTGATTCCCCCCCTCCTCTTTGCACACCCATTTTGGTCTCTTCCCCTCCTGACAGCTCCTCTTTCAAATCTGGCAGCTGAGTGGGCACCTTGTCTCCGATTGCAAAGGCAGGATATACGGTTTCCGCGGAGGCCATCAGCAAATAGCTGTGGCCACGCAGCCCTGACAGAAGAGGGGGATGAGGACAGAAAGGCATCCTGAGTAAAGCAAAGTCCCCAAAATGTCACCCAGAGGAGCACTGGGGGGTGCAGACTCAGATACTCGGGCATCCCAGGACAGTACGTGATGCAGCTGGAGAGGACATGAGGGTCCCATCCCACACTGCACAATGCTCCTCTGCCAGGGCAGTCCCCTCCTGTGCCACCCGAGGGGACAGGGCAGCAGGGACTCAATGCACCCATGTGACCTCCATGCTGGGGCTGTGGGATGTCACTAGGACCTGGCATGAGAAGTCACTGTGCAAGTCAGTGTGTCTTTTGGAAAACATTTTAGGTTTGAAGTTAACCCTGCAGTGGCATGAGAGCCATCGTGTGCACTTTGAACTTCCTTTTGCTGTGGGAAAACCTCATGTCTTGGTCCTGTTCACAACTTTTGCTCCTTTTATCTCTTCCTCCTGGTTTAGAGAATTTTAAGAAATCTCCCTTGTACCAATGCCTTCAGATCATGTAACATCACTTCTTTTTCTTCTCTAGGATAGATTACCAAATTTGACACATTCATAAACCAGAAGGGGCCACTGTGATGAGCTGGTTTGACATCTGGTGTGCCATGAGCTGAGATTAAGTCAACTAAACATCTCCCAGAAGGTCATCACAGTGTAGGGGGTTGATTCTTCTCCTCTCCTAAAACATACACGTCCCTTTTAGGCTTGGATTAGGCCATGAATGGGTGCAGGCTAGAGTGGGGTAGTGGGGGTGACCAGTTGCTGACCATCCTCACCATGATTATTGTGTCTGCTGTCATGGGCTTTGGCCACACCACTGTCCCCCATCACCCCAGTATCAAGTTCCCATGGGTTGGTGGCAGTTGAGTAGGCCAGCAGCAGAGCCCCAAAGCTCCTTTGCTGAAGGTCTCCTCCACCCAGGCCATGCCCGTAGGTGGGGGTCTCTGAGTAAGCAGCCTGCAGTTCCCCCTCCCCACGTCCTCCTCTGCCTTTGCCCTCCAGTGGGTTCTTTGAATCTCATCCAAGTTACTCTTAGGAGATGGAGGCCTCAGAAGCAAGTCCTGCATGCAAAGGTAATAGATGGGGCTGGTACAGCCCAGGGTGGCATCAGCTTCCTGGCCAACATGTTGCACTGGGTATGTCTGTCTGCCCCACTACGCACCATGTTTCCTGGGGACAGCACAGCTCCAGCGTCCCCATGTCTTTCACCTGTGTTCTTCCCTCCAAGAAACAATTCCACCTACCTGCAAAGCGCCTCCTGGGCCTTTGGGACATTAGCTCAGGGGGCACTTCTGCCAACAGAGATTCCTCCCAGCTCAAGCCTCAGCATCTCCCCCTCCCACAGAGGCGGCAGCGATGTGTGTCCCAGCTTGAGCCATCCCAGCAGTAGAAAACCACCGAGTGCTTTTTGCCCCTGTACACCCAACAGCAACCAAACACCCAGGAGAGCATGGAGCAGGCCAGGGCACCCCCACCTCAGCTCCACTGCAAAGGGCACATGGCACAAACGTTAACAGTCCTGTGTTCCACCAGGGTTGGAAGCCACCATGGCAGGGGACAGAAGTGTGACTGGCTGAGCACTGCTGAGCCCACGTGCCGTTCCCAGCTCCTGCTCACTGTGGTTCTTCCTGCAGGAATGTGAGGCAGGCAAAGCCCTGCTGAGGTGGGGAGAAGGCAGCCTCTGGCTATGGGCAACCAAGCAGCCCGTGGCCAAGCACTTGGGCAAGTTCTGTGGTTTCTTCATGCCAAGGCCTCTGCCCAGCCCCAGAAGGCTCCCAGGAAGGGAACAGCAGTTTTTAAGCTGGTGCTGCCTCCCTCTTGGACTCTTTCTCTCCCTGCTTTTTTGCTGGCTCTGTGAGATTAGACATGCGACGATCTTAATTCCCTCAATACATCTCTGACTTGTTCTGGTGCGACACGGCCTTTCTGTTGAATGAAGCACACGCCGAGGCCAAGCCCATTTGCAGCCCTGGTGCTGCTGCAAAATCCCTCCAGTGCCCGCACAGGCAGCGCTGCGGGTCCCCATGGCACCCGGGACAGGCATCCCTTGGGGCTCAGTAGAAGCACCCTGATGGTTTGCAGATGTGATTTCATTTTTCAATTGTTTCTAATTTGCTTGTTTTTTGTTTGGTTGGGGTTTTTTTTTAATTCTAGAAAAGAGACAATTTCTTCAGGGAGTGTTAGCCACAAGCCTCATTTGGCATTGTTTTTTAGTCAATTGGTTTTGTCTTGTATTATTAGGAATATTGTATTACATAATGATAAGCAGCGGCGACTTATTATGGGGACTATAAAGGGAGGCAGCGTGGGCACGCGGAGCACCAGCCGCCGGCACAGGGCAGCCGCCCTCCCCGCTTCTCCATCTGCCCTTGCTCTGACCTTCAGCAGGTCTGTCGTCTCCCTGGGTCTCAGTTTCCCCTCGTGTAAACCAGGGCTGATACACACTCCAGCTATTAGCTTAAAAGCTTTTCCATCTGTAAGGTGGAAAAATATTAGGTTTTTCCCCTTTTTTCCACTGTGAGAAGCAGGCGTGAGGATTTTCTATCCCTTTTCTGTCATGGCTGAAAGCCATCAGAGCCTGAGCAGGTACGGCACCGTGCTGAAGTGACCCTGATCCCTACAGAGCTGAGGGTGAGAAGCCGAGGCAGAGATGGGAAGGAGCTGTGCTGCCCATAGAGGCATTTTCCAGAGGCGTTGGACAAAGTGAAAACAGGAAATTGTAATTGAACCAAATCTGCCTCTTTAACCTCATTATTAGGATTGGGATTATACGCTTCGAAGAAAATTCAACCTCCATTTAAAATGTGGGAATATGGGAGCAAGTGCTAGAAACCACCATGAGATAAGAAACATTCCTGCACTTGGGGACAAGTCCAGCTGGAAGGAAAGCTGAGGTGGCACGGGCATGGATGGGGGTTCAGCCTGGAGCCCTCCTTCCAGCCTGCATTGGGCTGCTGTTGGGGTGAGTGATGATAATCTGGGAATAATCTCTGGGAAGCCTGGTGATTTGCTCTCTGTGCCTGAAGATTAAAGCAAATTTTCCTCCGTTTCCATATTTAAAATTGTGTCCACGTCCAGTTGGGAAGGATGCCGGTGTCTCAGGTTACTTTGTACACTTGAGCTGAACCAAAGCTCCTGTGGATCCGGCCTCTGCCACCTCTGCTCTCCCCACACAGCACCCGGTGCCCTCAGAAAACCTGACAGCTTGGGCCCCAACAGGAATAGCAAAACCCACCCTTGAAGATGGATTGCAGCAGCCAGGACGGCCAAGCACTGTGTTGGCTGTATCTTTCCTGCTTCTGCTTCTGTGAACAACACCCATGTGCACTGGCAGGGTAAAGCCCCTGCCTCTGAAGGCAGTGAATGCCCAGACCCAGCCCCCAGCAGCCTCACCCCGTACTGAGCTCTTCCTCCCATGCAAAATTACCGACAGTGAAGCGTAGCGGGTAGGCAGACAGGGAGGCTTCCACCTGTGCTCGTGCAGTGTCTGTGAGCTGCTCTCCGGAGAAAAGCAGGAGTAAGGGAGAAGCTCAGAGGTGAAGAGTGATCTCGGGGCATGTGCAGTTTTCTTTACAGGTCTGCAGAGTTTGAAGCAGTTCAATAATAGTTAAACAATTGTGAGACAGTACTTTATCTTCAGGTTGGATAACAGTGCAAGGAGTTTCTGGCTGACAAGTGACAGGCAGCTGGATGAAGCCATCTACCCGGGAGGGAGGCAGCCAGGATACCTTGACCCAATCCTGCCTGTACCGCACACCCTGCCTCCTCCCAACTGCCAACGTTTCCAAACCTGGGTGCTCAAAATGAAGCTCCCATATCTGGCTGAGCAGGCCTGGTTTGCAAAAATACAGGACACAAAGGTCTCCTAACCACATGGCTGCTCCAGGATCCTGGCGTTGGAGCTGGGGATCATAGAATCATAGAATGGTTTGGGTTGGAAGGGACCTTAAAGATCATCTAGTTCCAATCCCCTGCCATCAGCAGGGACACCTTCCACTAGACCAGGTTGCTCAAAGCCTCATCCAACCTGGCCTTGAACACTTCCAGGGAGGGGGCATCCACAACTTCCTTGGGCAGCCTGGGGATGCACAAGCTTTAGGTAGCCAGGCCTAGAAATGTCACATTTAAATCCACTGGCTGAGCAAGTATCGGCTCTTCGCCATGGGCCTTTGTGCAGGATTTGCCAGCACGTGGCCCAGGGTTGTGGGGGCCGAGAGTGGGGCTGGGGTCAGTGGGGAAGGGGAGCTGGGCAGGGGCTGGCAGTGGGGCAGGGGCAGCGCAGGCGCGTGCACGGGACAACGTTGGCTCCACAGGGCCCGGGAAATGAAAAGAGGAGAGAGGACAGGGGCTGGCTTTCTCCTTGGGCATTTGTTTTTATACACTGAATTTCCTGCTCAGGGAATCTAAGTGTAACCCTCCCTCACTCCCGGCTGCCCCCAACGTGGAGGTTGGGTGGGGAGAAAGGGGCTGCCCGTCTGACTCTGCCGGAGGAAGAGGAGCTTACGGTAGAGGTGACCTTTCTAAATCCCTGGTTTGGACAGACATTTCCAATAAGTGCTGAAGAAAAGCCTGCCAGTTCCAGCTTTCTCAGCCTGCTCTCCATTTTCCTTCCATCCTCTCCAGGCTGAATTTAATCCGAGAAGGTTCCTTTGAGTTTTTGTGTGTTGCTGGGGGAGATGTGGGCGCACAAGGGATCGCGTTACAACTTTCATTTCCTGAAATGTTTGAGGGAACATCCAGGGTTTTATCCACACATCAGGCAAAGTTGAGGGCTCGGATTTCAGGTCTTGTCACTCAGCTGTCACCAAACAAATGAGCCTCTCAGAGCTGGAGACGGGGAGAGCTACCTGCTATTCATGACCCCGAAAGCAGGTGATCACTCATGGGAAAAGCAGGTAGAATTAATCATTCCGCTGTTCTCCATTTCCTCCCCTTTTTTGGCTGACCTGGACCCAGTGTGAGATCTGTCCTGGGGGGTGAGCG
>NW_010307642.1:4194-23714 GCF_000700745.2 Antrostomus carolinensis | reverse complement strand
CAATCCCCAACATTCTGTGATTCTGAAATCACCCACATACCCACCAAAACAGCAGGGACATACCTGCACCTTCCCAATCACAGCCTGCTGTCCAAGCTGCACCCCACACCTTCCTTTAGCCCCTCCCCTGATAATTCAACCTTTGTGTGATTGCCCCATGGGCTGCACTACCACTTTTCACTTTGGATCAGGGTCAGAAACCTGGATTAGACAAGGTGAAGAACCAGATCTGCAAGCTCAGAGAGACCTAGTACTTCCATCTGTAGTGTCCTGTGCAAATTTACATCATTAGTTTCTGTAAAAATTAGCAGTATCAAGATGTCTCTGCATTAGCAGATCTAACAGTTAAAAGCCGGCACTGCACAGACACAAGCTAGTCCTGCCCTCGGTCTGCAGAAATAAAGAGGTAACACGAACAGAGCTTCCTTCACAACAGTGCCCTGAAGGTTATCTGGGACAGTTTATGGTGAAATCAGGTTTAGACAAAGTGTTAAACAAGACTAAGACTGGAGATGACCAAGACCACTCTTTTCCTAATATTTTTCTTGGATCCAAAACCACCAGGAAACAATTCACTCAAATGGGGAGGAGTGACCTGATGTCCCTTTCTGTGCCCTACCCAAGGTAGGCTGGTCTAGGGAGAGTCTGCAAAGCAGAAGTAGCAGTAATGCACGAGTCAAAATAGGAAACTGGGTTTTGAGCATCTGAGTCTGTCATGTAGTATGCACTGCAACCCACTCCCTTTCCCCCTGCCTCATCCCTCAATGTGTTTTTCAAAAGCTTTCATCCATGTAATTTACGATGTCTTTTAAATCCGACCCCAAAAGGGTAAAACATTGCCTGCTGTAATAGAACTGTTTTGGCTGGAAAAGACCTTTTAAGATTGAGTCCAACTGTAAACCTAACACTGCCAAGTCCACCACCAAACCATGTCCCCAAGCACCACATCTACACATCTTTTAAATACCTTGGTGACTCCCCCACTGCCCTGGGCAGCCTCTTCCAATATTTAACAACCTTTTTGGTGAAGAATTTTTTCCTAATATCCAATCTAAACCTCCCTTGGCACAACTTGAGGCCATTTCCTATTGTCCTACCACTTGTTACCTTCCTCCTTTCATGCTTTAACCCATCCTACAGGCATTACGTCTTCGGTCCCAAGCTTGCTGCCCCAGGGAGCACCTTTGACTATTGTGTTTGTAAGAAACCTACCAGGAGGGGATCCCACTGTTTGACAACACACTTCAAGACCCACTGTACACAACAGTACGATCAATCTGTGTTGATACTTGGTGTAACTTCCTTGAACAACAAATGATGAACAATTAGACTTGCTGTCGCACAGATTTGCTTAAAAGATAATGTATGTATTTGAATTACTGTCTAATAAAGCATTAAAGCAAAGTTTCATGCCCAGTGTTAGCCAGGAATTCCAGAAATATTTTTATGTCACATTGAAGGAGCAGATGAAATTGAAGAAGTGTAAACATTTGCTTTACCTTTCAGTTTAATACTTTAACCCTGCAAAACTGCAATAGACCTAGAGGCATTTTTACAGTTACATGACCCAGAGATGTAAATGGTTACAAAAGACAACAAAAAACTCAGATACAGAATGCATTGGTAAGTTTGCAGGAGACACCAAGCAGCTTCAACAGAAAGTCCTATTCCAGCATTGGTGATGGCAAGGTGAGGCTGTTTCTCATGAGGAGCAGACAGCAAGGATACAAAAACCAATAATTACCTAAATAATTACAAGTTATTGGCTTACAATAACGTGCTTATGGCAAGTGTCTGGAATACAGGCACTGCAGAAGGTAGGCACTGAGGACAGCAGGGGAAGTAAGAAAAAGGTGCAACAGCTGTAATGGTATCGCCTTGTTTGAGTTTTGGGGTTTTGTTCCCCCAAAAGCAGAGTTGTGTACACACACACAGACTGTTTAGACCAAACCATGCCCTACAGCAGGCCCTAATTGCAAATAAATAGGCAACAGCAGTCATTAGGCACACAAGTATAGCTATCAGTAAGTAATCACAACACTCAAAACACTTTCTAAACTTATTTTAATTATAATAACTCTTATCATTGTAGATATTAATTATTCTGAAGAAAGAGGGAATCTTGCTTTCCCTGACAATTTGGAAGCACTTCATTGCTTACAATTTCTTTCCTCCAAATTAAGCAAAAGTTACATGACACTTACCGCATGCCTTGCTTTGAAGAAGTTGGAAAATCATTTGCCTCCTGCCCAGTCCTGTGCTATTGATTGTAATTTCTGTTTGTCCTTCCCACAACGCAGTGTGAACACCCACAAAGAACCAGAAACTTTGAAAAAGTACAAATCTGAGAAACTTTGGTAAGGTTTTACAAGTAGATCTAGAAGCACACTGGGAGTATTATGCAAGTCGTTCTTTACTATTTATTTCATCTGTTCCTTAATTGCCTTCCAGGATGACTCATGCTTTTATTTTCAAGTAAAAGGAAGAAGTAAAACCTCCCAGAATGCAGAGGTTTTAAGCTGTATCCACAGGGAAATAGGTTGCCCACAGCCCCACTATATCATGATGAAGAACTGTGATTTGCCCCACAGCCCATTAACGTCTGAAATTTATCAGTCACAACCATGTGATCTTTATTACAATATTTTGATGTAAATGTTCTAAATAGAGTTAAAAACCCTGAACCTGAAAGGGCGTGCATGCTTTTGTCAAAGAAACAAAGGAGGCAAAAATCAAAGCACCATTTCTAGTCTGTGAAGAAATTCCCTTTAAGCTTTTGAAAGCATAGCTGGACTTTGGTGTTGTCCAATTTTCATTTAAATACTTCCAGCCTGTCTTCCAGAAAACCACCCGTCACCAGAGAGTTACCAGACTTTAACACTAGAAACAAAGCTGTCAGGCTGAGAGAGTTGGGGCTGTTCAGCCTGGAGAAGAGAAAGCTCCAGGAAGACCTTATAGCGGCCTCCCAGTACCTGAAGGGGCTACAGGAAGGCTGGGGAGGGACTTTTTACAAGGGCAGGGAGTGACAGAACAAGGGGAAATGGGTTTAAGCTGAAAGAGGGCAGGTTTAGATTAGATATTAGGAAAAAACTCTTCACTGTGAGGGTGGTGAGACACTGGAACAGGTTGCCCAAGGAAGTTGTGGATGCCCCCTCCCTGGAAGTGTTTAAGGCCAGGCTGGATGAGGCTTTGAGCAACCTGGTCTAGTGGAAGGTGTCCCTGCTGATGGCAGGGGGGTTGGAACTGGATGATCTTTAAGGGCCCTTCCAACCCAAACCATTCTATGATTCTATGAAGTCTCTGAATGGTAGCTGAAATCATACCATAAAACAAGCACTTAAGTTTCCTGAACAGTTTTGTTTGCTTTCAATTTCAGAAGCCACAGAGTTAGTTAATACCTCAAATTTATTTGTAGAAAAGGAAGAAAGTTGTTCCTTCCCCCATAGATCCCTCACCCCAGGGCTTCTCTGGAGACACCTGCTCCTCTGTCAGAAGAGACTTTTTAAGACACACACACCAGCTTCCATCCCTCCCAACAACTGCAACCACCACCTGTGTTAGGCCCTTCTGCATTGTTGCAAAGGAGCAACCAGGGTGGCCACGCGTGGTCTATATGCTGAGAGCCAGCAGATCACCCATGAAGTATGTTTTGGTATATGGACCACAAGACATTCACAACCATGGGGCCACCCTCAGCAGTCAGAAGAGGTCTTAACCTCTGTTCAACCATTAACTCTGTCTTCAAATAATTAGTGAGAAGAATGCAGTTTCCCAGGGGGCAATTTGCAGCCCTGATCTAAACGAAGGAGGAGGTGCTGCAGGTTGCAAAGTCACATAGTGTATGACACATGGGGCATTGCATGTGGATGGCCATCTTAAGCCATGAACCTGCATCCACTTTATGGCTGTTCCAAAGCTCCACATGAGATATTTACCCTAACCACATTGTTTGAAATTCTAGGGATTATTAATGCTTCTGTTCATTTCCACCTTCTTTTAGTAAGACTGACCTCACCAAAGGCACAACAAAGTGTAAGTCATTCAAAATCACTGACCTTGTGCTACCTCAAGGGAATCAGCGTGAAAAGAGAAGACAGTTTTCTGAAGCGGCAAAGGACCGTGGAACTCTCCTAGAACATCAAGTACAAGAACAGAAGCAAACACAAGCAGTGAGGTTTGAAAAGGAATATTTCTCTAAGGAACCACAGAGAATGACAGGTAAGGGCAACGACAGGTATTGTCATAAGTCTTCTCCCCTTGGAGTTTAAGTGTTGTAAATTGCCTTTTCCCTGATACAGGATCAAGTTTGTGGAGAAACAGATCAACCAGTATTTATTAGCCTGCCTTTTATCAAGCTATTATAGTAGACTTATTAATAGCAGATAACTATCCAGACGGTAAATTCAATTACTCTTTCACAATTCACACACATGCAGTCACTCATGGTCACCCAGTGGGGAAGGGGAAGCTGACCACAGTGGTTTTCACAGATACAGAGTTTCATACTGATGTGCCAGTGGCTTCAGGGTCAACACTTAGAAAGTCCATTTGTTTCTGCAGATGCATACGTAATCCTGTAATCTTTGTCAGCATATAGCCACCACCTCCTTCTTGGATATGGCCCGAGTTACATGACCCATTGTTGATGGCATGCATGCATGGCCTTGTGTAGATTCATCTGACTGTGTCCTGGTATCATCAGTTCCTGTGGATTCAGCAAGATCTCTTGGCTCTGGAGCTTCCTGGGTTTTTGCACCCTGCTTCTCAGCATTATATTTTTCCTCTCTTCACTTTCCTGTTTTCTGATAACTATTTCTCCATCCATAGGCATCTAGATGTACCTATAGAGTCTGTTTAAACTCAGAAGGGGGTTTTGAGACACAAGTGCTCCAGGTACACTGTAGGCTGTTCCTCCCAAGCACAGCACAGGCAGCTCTTTCCCACCAACCACTATGAACAATTTGAAGCACAGATTCCCAAATCTGTCTCCAAACCTGGATCTTCCAGAACATGGCTTACCCACAAAGCTCAGCATGCCAGTACTCCAGTCATGCATTTCCTTCATTTCAGTAGCAAGAACCACTACTTGGTGTGTTAGCAATGTAATGATGCACTTTGGGGGGAGCTCAACTGTCCAGCACCCCAAACCCAAAGATTCTCGTCCATCATTCTCCTTTATAGACATTTAAATAATTTCTTATGCATTGCATGATGCATTTGCCTGCTGGGATTATCTTCTACCACACATTTTTTTCCATCAATTATTTTCATTACACGTGTATTAATCTTGCTTTCCAGCTATATCTAATGCTTAGCTACTAGCAATTCATGCTGTATATCCCAGTGCTATATTTGGACACTATAATATACTACACAGGTGTTCTCTGCCAGTGGTATGTTTGATGGCTGCAGATACCTGAATATTAGTCTGTTACCGAGGTGCTTATTAGTCATGCTTTCAAGTTCCCCCTTATTTCAGCTAAACAGCCATAATAATGAGATTTCCTATCCTTCACAGCATTGCTTTGGTTTACCCTCACAAGAGCAGAGAGAGGGAGGCACAGGAAGCAAAGACTAGCTGTGATAGGAAGTAATAGAAAGCAGGTGACAGATTTGAATGCCTATATGCCAAGGAATGGGTAGAGACAGGAAATGTTTAGATTTTCATTGTTTTTCCTGGGAGAACACAGATACTGGAAAAAGTTGTGGAACTGGTAGAAAGGCTAAAACTCACACTTGTGGAAGTGTTCTGATATAGGGTAGCCATTATTCTTTGCACTGGAAATGTAGAGAGGACTGCTGAGTGCTCTGCAGTTTGTTTTTCTTTAAAGTAGAAAAGCACTCATTCATGAAAACAGAATGTTTTCTTTAGGCTTAGGCTGGCTTCCTCTGAATAAAATGTATACCTGAGCATATAGAAGCATAGCTGCAGCTCACAGCTGCATGTTTGAGTAAACATGTCTGAGCTAAGCCTGTGTAAACTCATCAGGTTGATGCACTTCTTTTCCAGGCACCTCCAGACCCAGCTTCCTGGCTGTGCCTGCCTCAGCTGCTCTTTGTTCCCTTCACCACCAATTTGCTGTGTGGTTTTAGCACAGCCACAAATTACAGTACAATTCAGATACAGACATTCCCTGGCATTCCCAGTTGCCTTTCCTTCCATCTTTCTGGAGAACCTCTCCCCTTCCCACTCATTCCCAGATGTTATCAGATGCTCATCGAAATCCTACTGAGTATTCCAGGAAAACAATTTACACCTCCTTTACCAAGCAGACACTGATAGCCTGACAGGCAGCTCACAGGGCAGAAGGCTGCACTTTCATTTAGGTGAACATCTAGAGAGAGTATTTATGGTACCTGTTTCAACTGCAATAATAGTTTCATCAGTGAGGAGTTTTCGTATCTCAAGACCGTGAAGTATTTGCTCTTCTTTCAGAGCTTACTTCACACGGGGAATTGGCGTCTCTAGCCAGGAACTCAACTAGCACACTAGTTACTTTTTTCCACTGGACACAAAGCTGGCAGCATTGCACTGATGTGTCAAGGGGACACACTGTGTAGAAAATATCATCTGTTATGGCTTTACATACCATTATAATTTACTACATTAATATATGTTTCCTCATCACTACATAGTTTGCTTACACCTTTAGCACACGCTAATAATTCTCCTGACATGCGTACCTATTCCCACAATCATTTTCATGGAAAACTTAAAATCAGTCTAGATCAGCTTGTTGTCCCAAAACTTGGGTCCATCACCTGGTGTGCAAAGAGCCAATCCACACACAGAGTAGAGGTATTTCCTTTTATTGTATAGTGCCTATCCCAGGGCAGCAAACCAAGTCTTCAGATCTACAGTTATTTATACACAAAGCATGAATGTAGTCAGCCTCCTAATACTTATACATTGTTATTTTATTAAGTGGTTGGTGAGTCTCTTCACCTAGCATATAAATTAGTATGCATGCCCAGTCTTGTGATTCTGCCTTCTTTTGAGTCAGTGGTATGATTTCAATAGAGGGTCCATAAGCTGGTGGTCGTGGTTCCCCCTGCCAGAATTACCGTTCCCCTAGTTTCTTCCCTGTTTTGGCAAACCCAAGCTATTCTTCACAGATTGCTGGTGAAGCTTACACTTAATCATTTTATGCTTCTGCTTTTAGACATATCAAACAAAAGTACAGTGTTTAAACCCTTCGTTCCACAATTTCTAGTAGGTTTAGCTTTAGCTTTCAGTATTTCAACATTAAGTTCCACCTATTCTACTTCTCCTATACCCTTATGCTTTAGTTATTCACGCCTTTCAAAGCTGTGAGTGCAGGACTCTCAATACTTACACTTCATAGTAGTGTAACCACATACACAAAATTCCTTTGTCATGACCACTAGAAATAACCTGGTTTACAGCTTAAGCAAACTAAAGAATGGAAATGGCCTTCACCTGTGGCTTCTTCAGCACACATCTATCATGTTAACATTCACCAAAGCTAATTCCTGCCCTTGCAGATCCCTTTCTATGGAGGCTGTCTCATGGACAAGATCAGTGCTATATTCTTGGTAAACATCCTGTTAATGGCTGATTGTTTCTGCAAAGATTAATCACTCTTGACACACAGGTCAAACACAAAAAAAAATTTATGAAGGGCAATCCAATGCTAGCAGTCAATTAAAAGAGTCTTCCTTCAGCAGTTTATCAGTGTTTCTCTGGTTTTTCTCTACAACATGAACACATTGCTTTCAGCATAATATGCAACAGAAATTTTAGTTGATAAGTTCAGTTAGCTAATCAAGTTGCCAGACCTCTCTCCTCCTCTTCCAATTACATGTTATGCTGTGACCCAACTCTAAAAAAAAATACCTCCTTTGCAAAGATTGAGGGAATCCCTGCATCAGCCTCAAACGTTATCTGTCTTTTGCGATCAGAGATCTAATGAAGTTGGGGGCTGCTCAGCCTTCAAAATAATTAATTGGGAAATGCTTGCTGGGACAGGAGAATGAGAGTCACAGCCTCCATCAGAAGTAAGCAGAGAGAGGACATTTGATGTCTCACCAAAATGAGCAAACACTGTTATATGTCAAAACCAAGACATGCAATCAGTCAGTAAAACCCCTTACACTACCTTACTATTTCTAAGTTCCACATCTATGAGTGAACAAATGGAAGGCTGATATTTCAAAACTGGCAAGTACTAGCAATTTTTTTTTTTAAAGGACTTTTTCTTTAGTAACCAGCTAAGTCTGCAGGACCAACCGTTTCACCTAGAAGCCAGGAACTGCACGGTTGTCACTCCAGTGAGGAAAAAGCCTAGTGGATGGCTTCATCATGGCTTGGTGAGACAGCAACAGGCTTTGAAAAAGCAGAAAAGAGTTAAGATGTTAATAGAAAAAGAGGTTAGGCCAGCTGGGCTGTTGAGATCTGTGCTGGTAACAAGGAGGTGTTTGGGTTTTTTTATTTCTGTTGCTGATAACACTAATATGCCTGGGATAGCAGCTGGCTTTCAAAAAACAGACACAATTACTCTAGTAGAATGATTAGTTAGGGACACTTAGCAAACTGCCAAAGCCCACATCTGCTTAGCACTTACAGGTTGCATTTACGTTAATCCAGAGTTTGTCAGTTTTATGACCAATACCAGGGGTGGCAGCAAGCTTTGTGGACAGCCTGTGAAGGAACCTCTTCCTCCTGCACCAGTTCTAAGAGTAATCTCTCACCTACAAAGTGCTACAGATCACGATACACCACATCCATCTGCCTGTTCCAAGAAGGCTGGCGATCAGATAGAAATGCAGAGATTTGTAGCAGCAATACTAATGTTGATATGAAGGAAAGCACCAGCAAAAACTACTAATCAAGCAAGGGCTAGAAGAGTGGCTTGTATTGACAACCAAGAACATGATCAACAGCAATCAGACTGAAACACTGACAGATGAGACATTTACATCATGAATCCTGTGCTCTCATAAGACCACAGCAGAAACAACTCATCAGGAGATCTGTGCTCTGATAACAGGAGGATGACAAGGTTGCATCAACTTGGATGTGCCACTGCTTTCTGCTGTCCTAATAGGAAGGCAAACTGGCCATGAGGATACTCAACATGAGACAAAGACAATGGTAAGACACCTTGTCTAAGACTTATGGAGGAAGAAGCAAGATTCTTAGGGGATAAAAAAATTCACTGCAATAACTTTCTGACTTCTTAAGGGAGTAAAAGACCTTCCAAAAATTGTTTCAAACTGCTCAAAATACTAGATTTAGCATGATCAAGAGGAACCCAAAAGATGGAGCAAGGATTTGCCAGCCAACATCTCACCCTTTGCATTACACAAGTGATCCTTGTGAGCTTTGACACGTCTTGGAGCCCATGAGTGTGTTGGTGTGAAAACATGAGGGAAATGTGTGACAGTGAGTGAGTGAGTGAAATAAGTTTTCTTTAAACTAAACTTCCCCTTTCATAAAGATTCACATTAAATCTTGTTACTTCCTTTTTTTTTTTTTTTTTTACAGGCCTAGGGCAGCAAGTGCAGCATATGTTTTGTCTTACTAGAGTCTTGTATATTTTTCTACTCCCTCCCAGTCTAGCACTCCAGCAATCTCCCCCACGCTGGCCCATATCAGATAGCTGAGATGAGTCATAAGCTTTTTCTTGGATCTAAAGCCAAATCGCTGCTAGAAACACACAAAACTGGGCAGCATGTGAGGGTGGCTAGAACAATTTCCACCTAAGAAAGATCAGGTGTTGCTACAGCACATCACTAATTGCTCTCCTCTGAATTCCCTCAAGCAATTCACAGCTTTCCTGAAGAACAAATTGCAAACCTGGGCACAGTATTTCCACAACAGCCTTGTGCAGAGCAGAAGCATCTATCCCCCATACCTGCAGGATAAACTCCTGCTCATACAGGAGGGAGGATTTTTCCCTGCCCCTCACATACAGTTGTGATTTGCTATAACCTGCAGATCATTTCTGGCAGAGCTGTTGCTGAACAGTCACTCTCCACCTGACAGTCTTGCAGCTCATTGCTTTAACTCATTGCAATCCTTCATACCATTCCTTATTGGCGCTTCTGAGACTATTTCTGAAGATAACTTTTAACTCCAATCCTGTTCTCCAGTGCTCACCATCCCTCCCAAATTCACAACAGTTTAACAAACGCACTCTGTAAACATAGCAAGTATACCTTTTATGCCATTATATGGACTCTGAATGAAAACACTGAATGCCCTTGGACACTGGACAGGCTCCTGTAAAACTTCAGCCAATAAATCTTTCTCTTCTGGCAACAAGCCCTTAGTAACTCACCTAAGTACAAGTGAGCACAGTGTAGATACAGATGACCAGGAACTTGTGCAATTTCAGCAAAATCCCTCATGTCAGTTTTGCAAGCTGCATGTCAAGGCAGACAGATACCTGAATGTACATGGTGCATGCTCAAATAGGCAAACATACCTTGCCAGATTCTGTTAGGGCTACATTGTTAGGGATTTCTGAGCTTGGTAGTTTGAAAGTGGTTTCAGGTATACTTATGCTAGTTGAAGTCACGCTTTCTAGTGATTATGTGTAAATATACTCCTCGTCACCAAGTCACAGGGTAATCAGGCAGCTAAATGCGACACAGCATTCAAAGAAATCAATCTGTTTTTTGCAAGTGTTAGATATCTGCTGGCATAGTGAAAACTAAGTTAAATTGATAAGCCAAACAGTGGAAAAATATATGTACTTAAATCCCAGGTGACACCTATCAGAGGCAGGATTTAGAAGAAAGATGGAGGCAGCTGCCTCCATACAGACACCCAGCAAATAGAATATAGGCCCAGAACTGCTTGTAGCACTTTCTCTTAGAAATCTGGTATTCTGTAGGTGATAAAATAAAAAATACCACAAAGCTCTGATACAAGTCAAGTGTGCCTTGAGTAGCTGAAGTAATGAAATCTCACTTCCTTTATCATTGTAATTATTGTCCCTAATTCCCTCCTAACTCCTTTATCTCTTATATTTCACCCTCCCATTGGGCAAGATGCAGTGCGTGCTTGAGCCACATGCATGCCAACGAGCGAGTGCAGACATGTGGTTGCAAGTGAATATACACATATCTGTTTGGTAATTAAAGATCACTGTGGCAGGAGTGCTTAGGCTGATAAACCACACCGATTTTAAGGTTTAAAACAACTTTACTAAATTGGCATCCATTGACAATGCTCTTCATGCCAATAATTCTCACACTATTGAACATTATCACTGCATATTGGTGCTTAAACATAGAGTCATGGAATGGTTTGGAAGGGACCTTTGAAGATCATCTAGTCCAAGCCTAGTGACAATCCACATGATCATTATATATTCAAATCAGCAAGTCCTTTATCCTAAATTAGCTGTGAGCATTCAGTACCACAGAGCTGATGCTGTACAGTCAGTACTGGCAACCATGACCTGTGATGGTCTAAGTCATAGATGTTTTCAGGCCCCAGAGCTCTTCAACAAGAACAGTCAAAACTGAAGTAGGCACCCTCTTTCCTCCTCAGCCCGGGTTTGTTCCCCCCCCTCCTGTTTGCTAAGCAGTTCCTTCTTTCCTTAAGGCAAAAGAAGTCTTTTCCCAGCTCTCAAGGCTACATGTATTCCATAATCAATAATGAATAAGTTGTTTATGGTTCTCTCTCTCTGATTTCAACACATGGCTGTATTTTCAAAGCCTTCACTGCTATCTCGCACTTTAACTGGGAATCATAACAAATAGCATCTGGTCCCAAGCTCTGCTTCACACAGTCAGTTCTCACAACAAGCTGATAACAAGCCAGGACCAAGGCCTTGCACCATGCTCTGTCTGGGCTGAAAACAAACGAATATTGAAGTTTTAGTATGTTTCCCTGATGGGTGCAGCAGGCATCCACTTTGGCTGCAGTTCTGCCTCCCAACCCTCAGGGCCCTAGATTTGGAAGAATTGTCAATGTCCTTGCAAGAAATAATTTTCCACAAGGATCTTTAGCTATATCATCTCAGGAAATTAAAAAAATCAGTTCTTCTTGGATTATTCCTCACCTGCTTCTCATTACTGTTCTATTCCTACATTCAGAATCCCAGCTTAGCTAAAGAGGAGAGATAATTGGGGTCCCCCCCATGCTTTGCTTCATGTTTCCATCACTCTAAGCGTTACTAAAACAGGCTCCTTCCACTACAGCATACTGCTTCCAACCAAACCTACTTCTTTCTAATTTCAGAGTTACACCAGAGAGCCACCTTGGGATATCTGTACATATTTTTCTCAGTAGCTTATCTGCCACTTAATGATCAACTGTTGACTCTGGTGTCTACATAAACAGTCTGTGCTGATCCACAGGTCAAACCCTGAGCCGAGACAAACTGGTACAGTTTCAAAATAAACCTTGGGAAGTATGAGTGACCTTCTAAAATCCCTGTTGATGTTTTAATCCTTAGCCTTAATACCATTTCTAGGTACAAGGTTAGTATTTTCAATAGGCTAGCTGAGATTGATGATCTTAATATCATCTCTGAAAATTAAATGGTTTGGAGCTCAGCTATGCCTTTAAACTTGTATTGTGTGACAGCCTCAGTTTATAATTAACTTGTAATTATTAATGTTTTAATTATATTGTTTATAGAAAAGCCTTAGAGGCTCTTTAGTCTAAAACTTTGTTTTCATTAATAGCCTTGAAGAAATTGAAGATTTTTTTAACATACAAAGCATGATACAGCATTAACTCACCTTGAAAGCATTTGCTATGTTAAAGCTATGAGATGGTGGAGAACAAGGAACTGTCAAAGTTCTCTGCCCTCTAGTAAAGGCTGCCACTGCCTCAGCTCTCCTGTCCTAGTACTGTAAGTGAACCTTCACCCATTTCCATCAAAGTAGCTTCTCCTGGTTTATTAGACAGACTTTTTGCCAATACAAATTGCTTTGACTGAAATGAGCATGTTTGTGTAGAAACAAAGATCTTTCTGCATTTTCCCACTGATGGCTCCAACTCATGTGTGCATTAATTTATCAGAGTTCCCATAAGTTAATTCACCTTTGTCTCAGTTGTGTTGATCCTAGCAGGAATATTTATCTCAAATGGTTTGTGCATGTTCCCTCTCCCTATCAGACAAGCCCTTCAGGAGGAACAGGGTGTCCATTTGCAGTAGGTGCTTGCTCTTCTTCCCATATTTCTGCCCTTGAAGTAAACAATTGTGGCCCTTCAAAGGCAAGGAAACAAATACATTTTCTTGTCAGGCAGGGAAGGCATTTTTCACTCTCATCCACTCAAGGAAGCTTGATTGCTTCATTATTATCAATAACTGTTTTGTTACTGTTTCTTACATAGCGCTGTAGACAAGGCTGGTTGTGTTAGGCACTGGGCAACCACAGCAGCCTTTTGCTTTCCTTTTAATTTGAGGACTGAAGAAGCATCCCTCAGCAAGAGGCTTCAGTCATCCCTGAAAGGGAGCTCTGCTGCAACAACATCCCACCTGGAACATCTCCAGCCTCCTCCTCCTCCCCCTCACCAGACATCCATACAGTCCTGCAGCAAGCAGACTGCAAACTGAAAATAACCTGGAGGCAACAAGAAAGTTTGTAATTTCCAAGAGAACCAGTTCCTTGCCCTGCTGCATTACAGTGCTGCATACCCACGGGTGTGAGAGGGAGGGCACGAACCAGCTGCAAGGGAAGGGATGGGATTTGCTTTTGACCCAGCAGCAACAGCACTGAACCCCAGTCTTCTGCAAAAACAAGACAAATTGAGGTGATTTAATTACCATACCCCACATTCTGAAAAGAAAACAAGTACTATTCTAGAGAGCATTTTGATTTACTCCTGATATCTGTTACAGGAACTAATGTTTAAGATCAGAAACCAGACAGACTGAAATGAGAAGTAAGAAACAGGAAAAGAGTGCCAGTGGTTAACTAGTAGAACAAACTATCAGGGGAAATGATGGTTTTCTCATTTCCTGATGTCTCCAGATCTGTCTTTTTTGGGGAAAAAAAAAGTACTTTAGTTTAACATAAATCAGTGGGCTAATGTCAAGAGAAACATGAAGAACTTGCATGGTCTGTGAAAGATGGGAGGTCAGCCACTGGGGTCTAACACTCTGCCTGTTCTGCAGAGTTGAACTCCAGGATAAGAAATAAAGGGTGTCTTTTATATCTGCAGGCGGATGCATCCTGCGCCAGCAGAGTACCTGCAGGCAGCTGGTGCTCGGTCCCACATGCAGTGTTCCACCGCTTACCAAATCCACACACAGGGGTCTGCTGCATGTTCAAAGACACATGCCAGCTCGTCTTGCATCCAGTTCCCAGCCCCTCTGCTTTTTTTATTCCAGGACATGAAACAAATTCAAGTTCTTCTCCCTCTTGCCCTACACAAGAAATAATCCCAGACATCATCCCTGGGTTTCCTACATACCCCATTATCCCTTTAACTACAATACAACTTTTCTGTAGTTTAACAGTCAGATTAGACAAGGAACCCACAAGCCCTTGACACTTTTTGGGGTCCTACTTAGACCACCACATGAAAACCAAGAATGTTTCCTTTGTGAGAAACATATTAACTTTGCCTCTTATTTCTTACTAATACCAGTAAGAAGCTCTTACAAAGCAAAACCTGACTAGCAATTATCCCCCCACTGTTCTCTCATTGCTCAGCTGGTGGGACAGCAGGTACAGGCAGCTTGGGAAAGCTCTGAACAGCCTTTCCACAAATATGTTTTTCCTGAATTCCAACATGCCTACCATATATATTCTTTTACAGCTTCCCATAGCAATCTTTCCAGCAGTACCTTTGGGTCCCTATTCCAGCAGCTAAGCCTCAGCTGCACACTGCTAACTATTAATGTTAAGAGCCTCTTTTAGATTACAAGGATCTTTCAATATGTCTTAGAAAAATACTGTCATCACAAACATTGTTAGAACTCCATCCACTACAAAAACTGCACACAAATTTAGGCAATAAATCTGAGGTTTTACCCAGCAAAATCAAATGCCTCCTGTAAAAACGATAATCACGTCTCGTAGTGCTCCCATTACTAGCATATCACCTAGCCAGTCTCCCAGGCAGTTTAGCTTTGGAGGTGTGTGTGTGCACAGATTCCCTTCTGCCCAACAACACCAGCATTGCCAAGTAAATATGGTCACCATGTCACAGGAAAACAGAGGTCAAAAACTTCTATAAAGTCACATCACAATTAACCTACCAAGCAGTAAAAAAATACCAGCCTTAAACACCTGCTCCCATCTGAGGAGGTACCTTCCCTGGACTCTCCCAGCATGAGCAACTCAAGTGGTCACACCTGCAGTGACCCACCAACACTTGACTGTGTGGATTATCTTATGTGTTCCTCATCACTCCAGTTTCATTAAGGCTCTGTAACAACCAAATGAGATGGGTTTATTCCCATTAGGAGATTGATACAAGTTAAACACTGCTAAGAGAATGCAATTAAGCTCGGAAGAGTCTTTGCAAGCATAGCAATACTGAAGATTTACTTTCACATGAGAGGAAAATGATGCTAATCCTGAGGATTCAATGTACAATAAATGGCTTCTAAAGTGACTGGTCTACTTTTCCCAGGTACTGCTTACTGAAGTGTAGATCAGAGATGATAATTCCTTGATCTGGACTGAAACTGAAAGCTTCCGTTTTCAAAGAGGCAATAAATAAGATTATCCATTCTGATACGATACCAAGCAAACCTGATTTAGGATTCCTTGTGCACTCATCAATGAGCCTGTGCTGACAGTGCAATGAAATTGAAAATATTATTTTATTGGAGGAACACAAACACTTGCTAGTGCTGGAAAAACTGTAGGGTCTGACTTACAAAAGTAGGAATGAATCCTCCCAAAGACATAATGAGCAGGTTGATTTTTACCTAAAAAATCTCCCAAGCAAGTGATCTCCCAAGCAAGTGATCTCCCAAGCAAGTGATGGCTTTCCCTTCCCTTACCCTTACGTTGCCTCAATGCCCTGAGCAGTAACTGCAGACATTCTCTCATCCCCAGCTATTTCTGCAGTTCTTTCCCCACACTCCATTTCTATCAGGCTTCTGGGGATAAAGATATTTATTTTCCTTTTTTCCCCCTGGCCAACCAGGTTATTACAAGGTAGGACAAGGAAGGCATGACTCAAAGTCTGATGAGCTCATATGGAGACCATCTCTGACAAACACCTTCCTCACACCCTGCTGGCACCTTTGAGGACAGAGGTTTTACTTCATCCTCCCCTCCAGGGTACAAACATGTGCAGAGAGCATCAGTTCACACTGTCACTGCTGTGGACTTGAGGATAGCCCCTGTCTCTCACAAGGGATTCGAAGATTTATCCATGTGCTATGTGAAAGAAGCCAAAACAATGTATGCAGGGGGGAATCTGGTTAGAAAGGCAGTGCTGTTCTCCCAGGGCTTTGTGCCTCCAGCAGGTCTCAGAAGTGTTTTACAGCACAGACTTCAGCTTCAAAATGAGCTGCTGGTTCATTACAGCAAGGCAAACTGAGGAAAGGAGAAGAGACTAAATTTGCTGCTGTTCTCACCATATGACATAGTACCTTGGCCAAGACACTTGACAGGAGACAAGCAGCCAGACCTTGAACAGCCCTGCTTAAAGCAGGGAAAGCTGCGAGATGCTTTCAGTACTTATCACACAGCTGAGGGCAAGAGCAGGCACCAAGGGAAGCAATTTCATCCTCTGCTCTAAGCAGTGCAGAGCAGGAAAGTGACCCAGAGACAGTGTTCACCCAGCTAAAAGCAAACATCTTGCATACCCTGAGGTTATTAATGAAAAGATGAGATTTTCCGTGGTCTGCTCCTAGTCAGGGACAGCACTTGATGGGAGCACAGGGCTTCCCCGAGGGTGGGGTGAGGCTGCATAAGTCTCCATCTTGCTAATGTGGGCAAGGATCCTTTCATGCAGGATCTGGAGATGACTTCTCACAGGGCTCAAACTGCAGCCAAGCTTTCATCTTGCACAGAAGACACCCAGAATACCAGGGCAGGTCCACATAAAAGAGTGCAGGCACACTGAAAGGTTACTGGAAGGAAAATGCAGGAGAACTGCACCAAGGGGTGAGCTCCTGGAAGGTCTCAGAATAGCAAATAACCATGCAAGAGCCTGAAAATGGGGTGAAGGGGGCCACAGCTGGCCCCAAAGCAGTGGGAGGCTTCCTGCAGGGGAACAGAAGGGCCAGAAACAGGTTAAAAAAAAAATCAAGCACGAGACATAAGTGGTCATGTGAACATTGCTCCAAAATTCCTTGAGACAGATGACTTGGAGTATGTGTACCTTAATTTTCCCCTTTTTCAGTGCTGCCAGGTTTCCTAAAATTCCATGTTAGGAGGGAACCCAGAGGATCATCCAGATCTGAGGCAGGGTCAGCCATGCCTGTACCATCCCCAGCCACTGCTTACTCACAATAAATAACCCAAGGAACCCACTATTTCTGCTGAGGATGCAGCTTTCCTGGATTCAAGGGCTGTGCTGGGGCAGTTTTCAAGGGCTGAGAGAACCAGGCAAGATCAGCACATGCACCTCAGCATCAAACCCACACTCAACATGCTTTCATTACTTTCACCTCGTAAGTTTGCTTAGGCAGCAGAAGAGCTTGGGAAAAGTGCAATTAAAATGAAGAAAAATCACTATCTTGGCCATGTAGTGTGTAATTGCTATTTCTTCAAAGTTATTCACTTCTCTCTATCAGGTCACGGAGTCTGGCAGAAGTTAATCACCATTTCCAGACCAGGCTGTGCAGTCTGACACCTCTGACAGCAATAACGTGAGTGTGCAGCCCTCTAGTGCCCTCTCCCAGCCATGTTCCAGCAGGACCAGTGGCCATGTCCCTGCAGAGCTGCCACAGCTTTCTGCCTCTCTGCCATGAGGAGGACCTGTCACTCCTGACACCACTCCTGACAGGCAGCGAGTCACTGGCTTTGCACCATGAGGCACATGGCACCTTTTTTTTTTTAATTCTAACTTTATGGCTTTAAGTGGCACTCTTCACATGCAGCCCCTGCCCAGGAGCTCTTTTCTCCTGCACCTTCTGCTGTTCTTGCTCCATCCAACCACAAACCTTCCCTCAGCATGCAGGGCTGATACACCTGCACTTGTATTGAAGGGTAATAGCCCCAACAGCCCACAATTTTTTTCTGATTCCTCTAATTTACCCACAACTGCTGAACATTTCTCCTTTGCCTGGGGCATCAGCTCTGTCTTGGGATGCAAAGAAGCTCAGGCTCCCTCAGGGTCTCTGCTCCAGCTTCACAGCACAACACCCTGTCCATGATCCAGCCCCTGCTGTCCTCTCTGGCAGGTGTAACCTCCTTAACTACAAAGGGACCCAAAGGTGGGTCAGCAGCCAAGAGAGCATCAGGGCTGCATCCCCTGGGCAAGGTCAGCCCTTTGTGACCCCCTCAGAACGTACAGCAGCTGTTACCACCCCTGCCTAAGGGCCCAGCTGGCTTTTGGGGGTCTTCTCCCCTTATAGCTCCACTTACCTCCAGTTTCTGCTCCTGGTGACTTTCTGGAGACCCCAGAACACATTCCTGGGAGGCTCCCTGCTTTCCCTGGATCCACATCATAGATCCAGCAGCAAGCTGCTGGCTTTGCCTGCCATGACCTTTATTTGCTGGACACAGGTGCCTGCAGTCTCCCCTTCCCATCTTCCACTGGTGGAACCTAATGAGGCCCAGATCTCATCCCAAATGCTTTCCAGGTGCTAAATTAAACCAGTGTCATCCTAGTGTCACCCTCCTCTTCTGCTGCAGCCCTGGGGGCACAGCACACAGGTCTCAGCACTGGGCAGCTTGGTTTAAGGCCACATCTGTGAGGAGAGTGGTTGCTCTGGCTGCTGCAGCTGGAAGGTAACACAGCTCTTTGTGGACACAAAACCTCTTCTCATCTGTCATTTATTGCAGATGGAAGTAACCTTTTCTCATGCACTGTGCTGAGATGCTTAGGGCTCAGTTTAGCTGCCTGAGCTCTGTCTAGTACCAGGGCACCTGAGACAGCCCCTGGGGCTGGCAGAGGCATCACAGGACCCCAGCAGACCCATGCCCTTCTGGAGGCCAGGTGGAGCACCCCCGGCCATCTCCAAAGGCTCTGTGCCCCTGTGCTGGGGCAGCTGTAGCAGCCCAGTCCTTACTATAGCAAACCCATATCCAGACCGATCTTCTCCTCCTGCCATGTCTAGGGAAAAACATTTATTTCCAAGTGTTACCTCTCTTCCTGGTCAGCCAGGACATCTGCCTGGCAAACAGCGCTTCGGGTGCTGCCCTGGGCTGGCCTGTGAGGAGCAGAGCCCTGCTGCTGCCGGCTGCGATGGGTTTAGCCACCCATGCCTGATGGGCTGAGGTAGAAACAGGTGCCCTGTCCCAAGCCACAGACCCCTCCAAGCAATGCCAGCCCTCACACCCATCCCCTGCCCGCCCGGGCTGCTGAGCCAGGTCTGATCCCTGTCAGGTGTTCTCCAGGCAGCTTTCAGTTGCCCGGAAAGCTTAAAAAGGCCCAAGTTGTGTTTTCCTTCCCTACA
>NW_010307642.1:2679-4177 GCF_000700745.2 Antrostomus carolinensis | reverse complement strand
CCTACACAGATGATTCACTGCACTTTCCTCTGTGTAAACAGTGGGTGGATCCCAGCTGGATTTCCGTGAGCGACACAGCACTGATTCCTGGCTTGGGGAAGCTGCACCTCCTTCTCCTTGTCCTCCCTACCTGTCCTGCAGCAGAGCACAAGTGCAGGAGCAAACCTGTGGTCCACACACACCTGCACAATGCTTACAGGGGGTGAAAAAGCCCCAGTGTGCCCCAAGCCAGGTTGATGGATGCAGGGGACCTGCCATGCACCCCCCACTGCCATGTACCCCTCGCTGCCATGCACACCCCATTGCCATGTACCCCTCGCTGCCATGTACCCCCCACTGCCATGTAACCCCCCCCTGCCATGTACCCCTCACTGCCATGTACACCCCACTGCCATGCGACCCCCACTGCCACA
Organism: Antrostomus carolinensis; assembly: GCF_000700745.2. Lineage (NCBI taxonomy): Eukaryota > Metazoa > Chordata > Aves > Caprimulgiformes > Caprimulgidae > Antrostomus > Antrostomus carolinensis. The sequence continues at coordinate 3,764 of NW_010307642.1, read as the reverse complement.
TACCCCCCACTGCCATGTACTGCCCACTGCCATGTACCCCTCACTGCCGTGTACCCCTCACTGCCCACCCAGCCTCTACAGGGTCTTTTCCCCATCCTTTGGCAGGAGACCAACGTGCCCAGGGAGGAGCCTGGCATCATGGGCTGAGCAGGTTTATCACATCTGCCTCACACTGTCTGCAAAAAGCTTGATGCTAACTAAGAACTCACCAGCTCTCACCTCCCGCTGTGCCCTAGTTACAAGATGAGGGCACCGTTTGCAAAGAGAAGTGCTGGCTAAGCCCAGAATCTCGGTTTTTTGACATGGGACTAAGCAAGGCTAGCTGGGAGGAATTACTTAGAGGTGAGTTGACATTTCCCTTGGTGTTCCTCATCGGGCATTTGTGGACATGGAGCAGTGTGGGAACCAGCATGGTGCCTGCTCTGCAGCAGGCAAAAGCTTCCCATCATGGATAATGGTCCCTGATCCAAAATCTCCCTGCAAAGCTCCATCTCCTCTGGGGCAGGCAGGAGTGTCCCCGTCAGGAGAGCTGGCAGGGACTGAGGTCACCAGCCCAGCATCCCAGCGTGGGGGTGATCAGGGGGAAGGGTCCCCCTGCACCCCAGTGCCCCAGCCCCAGGCAATACCAGGGGCAGTGGGAGCCCTGGGTGATGCCAGGACATCAGCTGCTGGAGGGAGGAGCGGGAGGTCAGACACCACCAAGACGGCGTGCAGAGCTCTGGCACTGTATGACAGTCCCCGATCCAGACACAGGCATTGATCCCACCCTGGTGGGATGATTCCTGAGCCTAACTCCAAGCTTGGACCCATCCCAGGACCCATCCTGCTCCAGCCACACACCGCACCTGACCCTAGCCAGGCACTTTTCAAGTAGGAACATGCTTTTGCCCATCAGAGGGATTTAAACCTTGGGGAAATACCAGCCCTGGGTGCAGCACACAGGGAGAAGCCCCCCAAGACGTTTCTGAGGGGGAATAAACACCAAGCCCTTAAATGCACTTCTGAGGCATTTCATTCCTGGAGAAGCCATTTCCACCCTGTGACCTTCGAAGTGGCTCCCCCACCCCCACTCACCCCCACCACCA
>NW_010307642.1:2227-2535 GCF_000700745.2 Antrostomus carolinensis | reverse complement strand
CGAGGACCACCATCCACTGGGCTGGGGCCACCACCTGCAGACTGTCACCCCAAATCCTGCCCTGTTTGCTAATGCAAAGCTCGGAGGGGGAGCACCCCCAGCCTGCTCGCTTTTGGGAGATGCTGAAACACAGCAATGCCTGGCCAGCACCCCACTTTGCTGTTTCTGGTAAGAGGATGGGCTTTCCCGCAGCCCCACTCGCCTTCGCTCTCACTTCTGCTTCACCAGCCCAGCTTTCCCTGCTGGGAAGCCTTCCTGCCTTCCGATGGAAACCTGCTGGAGCGCGGCGGATGCTGCCCGGCTGCTGG
>NW_010307642.1:0-2168 GCF_000700745.2 Antrostomus carolinensis | reverse complement strand
CCGTGACGCCCCACGCAGAGGTAGCGGGGAGGGGGGGGCTCGACTGGAACTTGCCCAGATGCAAATGCCTTTGGAGGAGTGACTCAGCCCTGCGGTTTTCCTCCCTTCCCCACCAGCAGATTTAGCTCCCAAAGAGTTTCAGGGCTGCTGGCAGGCAGGGCTGTGCTGGCAGTGGGGTAAGGGGTCACCTCTGCCTCCCCATGTCCCCCTCTTCCCAGCTCTTCTCCATCTCCCAGGCTCCTTCAGCCTCAACCTTCTCCAATTTGGTCCCTTGGCAGAGCTACGTGGGGATGGGGGCCAGTTGCCGGCATCCGTGGACCAGGGCTGGAGGGGAAACAGGAACCTTGAGGGGAAAAACAACCCGAGAAACTCCCTTCCCCCCCCGGCCACACTTCCTCCAGGGCCGCCAGCATGGAGGGGACTGGTTTGTGCTGCTGGAACACACTTAGCGGGGAGCTGCGGGGACACATGCTGCCTTCAGCACCTCTTCAGGGGCAGGAGTTGCTCCAGAGGGGTAAATGCTATCTCTGGTGGTTGCAACAGCCAAACTCCTATGCATGTCCCCTGATTATTTCCATTTTTCCCGTCTTGATAATTTCACAGAATTGCCTAGATTGGAAAAGACCTTTAAGATCATCAAGTCAAATAATTAACCCAACACTGACAAGTCCCCGACTAAACCATGTCCCTGAGCTCTATGTCTACATGCTTTTAAACACCTCCAGGGATGGGGACTCCACCACTGCCCTGGGCAACCCCTTCCAATACCAGAGAACCCTTTCAGTAAAGAAATTCTTCTTGATATCCAATCTAAACTTCCCCTGGTACGACTTGAGGCCATTTCCTCTCATTCTGTCACTTGTTACTTGGTTGAACAGACCCACCCCAAAAATAATTGGCAGAGGTCAGCACACCCGGAGTGGAGGGGATGAGCCTCACCCTGGGAAAACCACTTGCCTGATCATGGTGTCTTCCCTGGCAGGTATTTATGAAGCTTCACCCAATTTGTCTACCTGGCCAGAGGGCAGAAGGTCTCAAAGGATGCAAAAATCTGACATGGGATAAAAATACCCAGCCAGGTGGAGAGGGAGCCTGAGCTCAGAGACACGGAGCCTGAGCAAAACCCTGGCTGCCTACAGAAAGCCCTGCAGGGGAGAGAGGCAGGAAAATACCCACTGCTGGCCATGACTTTGCAGGAGAAGGTTTCTTGTGAGACATCACTGATGGTTATAACCACAGCTGAGCCCCTCTGCAGCCGTGCAAACACTTGTTGCAGGGCTTGGTGGGCAGCAGTCCTTCGCGCTGACATCCCTGGGGCTGCAGGGTCTGAGTGCATCTGCAAACATCACAGAAACTGCTCGTCCCGTGTGACACCTTGGTGTGATGGGGGCTGTGTGCAGGTCCCTCCAGGCTCTCCATGCACGAGTGGGGCTGGCACCCTAAACAGAGGGGCTGAGAGCAGGCTGAACACCAGCTGAGCTCCCTGTCCTGCCACTCTGGCTCTGAGGCCAACTGGTACAGCCCCTGGAACCTGGTTTCAAGGGATCAGGCTCCACAGATGAACCAAGGCTGCTTGGCTTTCTCAGTGAGGGCATCTCTGGCCTTGTGCTGTCATGGTTTCACAGTGGAAAAAGCATCTGCTGAGTCCAAACTACCCGAAAACATCACATTTTTCATCCCAAGGGCAAGGCTGGAAGATGTGGTTTCCCCCACATACTACATTTCTTGTCGAAGGAACAAGGGTGTGCAGATGGTTTGCTGGCATGGAGGTGAGACAAGAGGAAAGAATGAGAAGAGCCAGACACTGAACCACACAAAACCCAGTGTCCATAGGTTTAGGTCTGGAGGTGGACTGAGTCTCAGCTAAGGCTGAAGCATGGGATTAGTGCTGTATTAGACACATGTGAGTCCACACCAGAGAGAAACTTCCCCTGGGGAGAGGCAACTGGTGCTGCCTGGGCACGACCCTGGATCTGAGCTCTCCTTTGGGCTTCTCTAGTGTCTACTAAAGGGCTGAGCAGCAAGGGTTGCCCTGCAGCATCTCCAGCCGCAGCCTCCCTCCTGTGCACAGCCTGGGGCTGCATCCCCGAGCAGCCTCCTTAGAAGGTACCACATCTCCTGGGAAGGGACTGCATCTCATAGAATCACAGAATGCTTAGGGTTGGAAG
>NW_010307641.1:0-275 GCF_000700745.2 Antrostomus carolinensis | reverse complement strand
CAGGGACTTGGACAGAGCCAGAAGGTCTCCCCTCAGCCTCCTTTTCTCCAGACTAAACAATCCCAGTTCCCTCAGCCATTCCTCATAAGACTTGTCCTCCAGACCCTTCACCAGCTTCGTTGCCTGTCTTTGCACACATTCCAGCAACTCAATGTCCTTCTTGTAGTCTTTCAGACTGCTCCTTAATATTCTGAAAGCATGTTTGTGGGCACATCATAAACAGTACTTAGATTTTCATTAGACAGATCTTAACATAAAGGCATAAAAAAAAAAAA
>NW_010307640.1:33263-35873 GCF_000700745.2 Antrostomus carolinensis | reverse complement strand
ATTTTATATATATTATAATATATATTATTCTTATTATATATATTCTGTACCTTGTCCAGAATCTCTATCAGTTTACCATTACTACTCCCACACTAGGAAGGGACACAAGTACTCAATGCACAACACACTGTATTTGATAAGATAGGATTTTGTTAATGAAAGTAATTCAGTGCTGGTTACTGATTTACTGCTCAAATTTAAAAGTGATTCACTCCTGTATGCCATAATGATAACATAATAATTCATATTATAAAAGCAAATATGGAAACTATTTGCACCTGTTACAGTGGAAGATATATAGCATACAGTGAATTTAATTATAGTCAGAAAAAGTCTGGTATAAAACAAGAAATGGAATAAGTATTTCTGCAAATACCAATATAGCACAATTGTGTTACAACATTAGTTCTTAAAAACTCAGATTCAAAACATGACTTAAAAAACGATTAAGCAAATAAATTGTCTCTAAAATATTTCTAAATGTTCGCTCTGTGGGTGACCATGAATGAAATGAGTTCTATATATAGAGGCTTTTGCCTGAAGTTCTGCACACTTCCCAACAAACCTCATCTCACTGAGATATGTAAAAGTCAGACTTTTAGATAACTACATCTCAGACTAAGGATCAGGACTGTATCAAGAAGGGAACTGAAAGCCCTTACTGAGGCACTATTTACGCTTTGACTGTTTGTTAGCAGGAGTTTTCTTTCCTTCCCCCTAGACCAGAGGACAGGATAGGCTAAAACAGATTTGAAACAGCCAAACCTACAGACAGCTGGGTGACAGATAACTTACACAAGGTTATAGAAATCAGCATTAGAGAGTGAATGACTGCAGTCCCCTGGCCTGCTGCAGATAACCAGTGACTCTACAGATTGCTAGTTCTTACCCTCAATATACAAACAACAATGCACCCACCAGGCTTGTTGAGACAGGAATCATTTGGGCAACACATGAATTAGCAATCACACATGAGAATGCTTCTTTCTCTCAATTAAAACGCCTTCCAACTCACCTAATTATATCTATTCCATTAATCTCACTACAGATCAACGGTTCTGACAAAACAGCAGTAGTCTGGACTTTTAAATTAATGTTGCTGGATCTTTTCACCACCTGGACCCACAGTTAAATTAAACTATATCCCAAATTAGCTCCCAAAAAAAGATGTGAAAGTCAGAGACCGATGGAAACATTCACAAGTATAAAAATACAAACATGTGTGCACATGTGTGTGATCCTGTGTTTGTGTGAACAATAGATAAGCCATAGCAGTAACAGCGGTGAATTCAGATTGCATGACACAAACCATTACACAAATCATTTAAAAGACAATACTGAAAGAAAACGTAAAGTATCTAAACATTTTAGAATTACTAAAATAGGCACATCTATATAAGTAATAATGTCACAAAATAGCAGCTCCCAAAAATCAGAATAACCTTTTTGAGTTTGATTCAAATTCAATACTTAGTACTTTCCTTCATTTTGCTGCTTAGAAACAGAGAGGGAAGAGGAGTTTGGAAGAATGAGGAAAAAAAAATTAGTTTGACATATATCACCTTTTCATCTTTATTCATTTCAGTTTTGCCACCAAGCCAAAGCATTCGCTGCCTGATCAGCTGTAGCAGAAGGGAATCCTGCACAAACCTGCATGTAAGGTGTCGGGAAGAAGTACTGTTACTACCTTTTATCTCAAGGAAATCTAAATTATTGTCAGGTTAGTCAGTTACTTGTCCAAGAATGCAAGTTAATTAGTAGTATTACTGACTAAAGAGCACTTAAACATAAGAGAGATTGTGGCACCATTACCACTGCATATCAGCTATTCCACAGCAACTCCACACACATCCTTGGACACAAACTGGTTTTTACCCTATAGCTCTATGCATCATCTGATCATCCATGTTCTGGAAGAGATTTATGAACAAATTCTCCCATATTTATTCTGCATAAAATGCCAGCCCTTGTCCTCCTCCTTGTTGTATATTTTTAATAAAATTTGAAGCGGTTTTGAAAATTGTTCTGCACCCTCATACTTCATTATTTCACCTCACTCTACTTATGAGAAGATTCCTTTATAGATGTCTTACAATTACAGTTGGTTTGGGGTTTTGTGGGGTTTTTTTTACATTATCAAAGGGCAAGACTTAATAATAATATTAAAAAACCTACTTTATTGCATGCCAGATAGGCTTAGTTTGCAATTAAACACCTTCTAGTAAGCCAGAAAATATCCAGTAGGAAGCAGAGAAATATAAGGAGACTTGCTACTCATTTTGAAGGCAAAAATCAGAAAGAAGTTTGGAACACAACACAGATACTGGTGCATTAAACCGAATACTAGTTGCAGAATCGAAGCCTTCCTCAAATTTTACACTGGCTAAATTAAAAGTTATTTCTCAATTTTGCATCTCTTAACAGAGTATAAACACTCCTAAAGTATCAATAACAATGACACAGCAGTGTAACTGTTTTCTCATCTTTTGATCAAAAATAGATCAATATGAAAGAAACACATACTCAAATGAAGGATATCTAAAAATAGCATTAAGAAGTTTTAGTACAGATGCTCTCATTTCTTGTGCACTGTGAAAACTGATTTTTAAG
>NW_010307640.1:31772-33236 GCF_000700745.2 Antrostomus carolinensis | reverse complement strand
CTGCACTGAACAACAAAAATGACACGAGGGGCAGAACGTCATAACTACCCTTTGGTGGGATGTTTCAAAAGAAACAGGATGATCTAATTTACAAATTAGGATTACAGTACGTTTATAGAAACAAACCAATCATGGCTATGTGTTCTTAAAACACAGAAACAAAGAATCATTTAAAAGCAAAAATCTGTATATTTAGCTCAGAAAACAAAATTTTAATTTTTGCATTCACAGATGTCAAACTGGGAAACAAACAAGTAAAACCATGACCCCTGATATTTGTTTCTGCCCAGTTTATCTACCTGTTTTAATAGGCATTTAATTGAAAACTGAACCATGAAAGAGAGAAAAGTTACACTGGTTATATGTACATGCAATCTAAAAAGCATGTACATACAGCATAATTTTACAAGATGTGTCTTTTCTTTTGAATTATCTAATCATACTGTGATTTCATCCTTGTTATTTCAATCTGTTATTGTCAAATACCACTTGAATTTCAAGTACTGAGAAATAAGCTAAAACAAATGCTATTTTATAAACAATACCTATGGAACAAAAAACCCAGAATTTTCAGGTTTTCATAATTCTTAACTTTTTTCCTAGCATTGCTTTTTGTGTTCCTTGAAAACAGTCTTCTAATAAAAAGTTCTGTCAATTTAGGAAATTCTCATTTTGGCTAAAAAGCTGTCTTTGGGGTGCCATATTATTTTTTTAGTATCATAATCCTAATCTTGGAGTAAATCTTCTGTCAGATCCTCTGTAAACATGGCTCAAAGCAAGATAGTTCAGTCAAGAGACTGCAAAAGGCAGATGAGATGTTTAATGGAAACTATGGAAGAACATCACTGCTGCAGACATGCAGTAATATTAGCAAACGTGAAGCTTACCTAATGTTAAGATAGTTGAGACATTACACTTTAAAGAGATATGGTTAAGTGTCTATAGATAATTCAGTAGCTATAAATGCATTTAAGGAGAGTCACTCCTAAGCATAAAAGGCACCATGACAGAAATCACAAGAAGAGCTCACCAGTAAATTTAATTCTATATAATAATTGAAGTTCCACTAAAACTAGTGGATGTAAGAGCTGACCTGACACGTAGGACAAAAGAAAAAGTAATTATATATATGTTTGTATAGACCAATGTAGGTCATCGCCCAAAATTCACACTTGCACCTCAGGAGTTTAAAGAAGCTGTGCCGCCAACACACAGGCAGTTTCATGGGGACATCAGTAGATCCGAGTAGACGCACTGTTTAGGGAACCATGTTCAACTTGACATTTCACAGGAACTACAGCACATAACTGACGAAGGGGGGCAAAATCCAAGAACATCATGAGAGTGCAGGAAGTAGCATCCTGAGAGCAGTTAATTGAGAGGGTTTTCAGGTTAGGAGGTGACTGGAGAGGGGTGCTTGGAGCTGAGTGCAAATCAAGGCTGTCCAGTGCATTAAGGGAAAGA
>NW_010307640.1:0-31755 GCF_000700745.2 Antrostomus carolinensis | reverse complement strand
ATAAATAGATTTACTCCCAATAATTCTAACATATTTTTCTTCTGATAACTTAGGCTAAAGGAATAGTATTAAGCAAGTGCAGGATAGAAGCTGGCAGAGACAGCATTAGCATCTCAAACAGGAATTGAGATAAGGGAAGTAATGCTAGGACAGATAAGTGATCCTAAAAACTGATGGAGTTTTCAGGACATGAGAGAGCCAGGATAAGGCTGCAGAACAAAAACTCTAAGGGCCTTTGCACAAAGACAAACTTTAGTTAAAAGGCAAACTTTGGTCCCATTTAGGTATCTGTGACTGCTGTTACTCTCAACAAATGCAGGAATTTTATCATTAATAAACTCAATACTGGAAGTTGTACAGAGGAAGTACATGTGTAGAAACCATTTCCTCTTATACTTGCTGGATCTTATCCTTGTCCCCTAATCCACAGGGCATTCTCCTGTCATATTCTTTTCAAAAAAGATTGTTATAATATCTGCACTTAATCTTTGAGAAGAGAATTGCACAACAGCAGCACTTCTACATGATGGGAGTCCCCTAATCCACAGGGCATTCTCCTGTCATTCTTTTCAAAAAAAGTTGTTATAATATCTGCACTTAATCTATGAGAAGATAGAATGTTGCTGCACAACAGCAGCACATCTACATGATGGGAGAACACAGAATCATTAAGGTTGGAAAAGACCTCAAAGATCATCAAGTCCAACCACAAACCAAACACCACCACGCCAACTAAACCATGTCCTGAAGTGCCATGTCTATACTTTTTTTTTTTTTTTTTTTTTTTAAAAACCCCCGGGGATGGTGCCCCCCCCCCTCCCCTGCCCAGCCTGTTCCAGTGCTTAACCTCCTTCAGTAAATATATTTTTCTTAACATCCAATCTAAATGTCCCCTGGCACAACTTGAGGCCATTCTCTCATCCTATCACTAATTACTTTAGAGAAGAGACCAACACCCACCTCACTACAACCTCCTTTCAGTAGAGATAGGCACATTGGTAGCATTTAGTATCCTATAAACAGTATCATCTTATTCCACACCTAAAATGCAAGCATCACTTTTTCTTGTTCTGGATCAAGAACTTTGTTAATGCACAGAACAGGATTCAGCTACATTAAACAAAATGCACAATTTCTGACCTGTCACAAAAGTGTAAAAACTAACAATTTCCTTTCCTCTGACTCAATGGATGAATAGAATTTGCTAAAATGCCAGTGATGAAGAAATCTGCGTATGATCTGAGTCTATTATTCCTTTCCATGCACTGCTAGCTAAACCCTTCAATCCCATCCAAATCCTACTGTGGAGATATTCAGGAATATCTTTTTTGGTCAGTTTGTTCTCTTCTGCCATGGCTCTCGAGACTAGAAGCACCGATATCTTCATTGTAGTAACGGTCCTTTAAGAGTAGATTCAGTGTGACAGATCTTTTACTTTTATCTGGCTTATTCCTCTTTCCAAACAGAACCCCAGTTTCTCACAGATACTTTCCACGATTTAAAGCAGAACCTTTCTTTCTAACTTTTCCCTTCTGAACAATAAATTAACAACAGACTTTCAGGGCTTGATGGTTAGGGACCAAAGACATGCAGTCAAAAATAAAAGAAAAGTCAGAGACAACAATGATGTGGGAATCATGGGAGACAACCAAGCAACCTTTAGGGCACAGCGATGTGAAGAGGGGGCGGCAGCAGAGGAATGAGGTCAAGAAACTTGAGTGAAATGCATAGACAAAGATGACAGAAAAGCATAGTAGGAACATGATTATAAATAATCCTTAGTAGCCACAGCCCCTATAGAGATGAGCTACCATGGAACCGGGTACTGTTTACTTTGTGATTATTTGAGCTTGCTGTATTGTTGTGCCATTTTTTAATTTTTAAAAATGTCATTGCAAGAAAGCAGAGATTTTACAGAAAACTTCTCTTTAAAAGAAAATATACATTCAGAGATTTTAGGTGGCTGATAGAGAAAAAATCATTGGCAAATATGGTTCTACTTACCACAGCCATCACCACTTACAGAATTTGATAAGGAACAGTTCATTTTTTTTTCCTTCACCACCATCATCACAGCACTACAGAATGAACTAGACAAAAAGAACAGCAGCGTACAGTGATCTCCATTTAACTGATCAGTCCAGGTTGCTACAAGGTAGCCTGGTTTTCTCACAAGAAAGGAGAAAAAAGCATTAGTTATCCTAAACAAGTACCAGCACAGTTTAATAGCACTTTGGGGATTCTAAAGCTTTTAGAGATGCTATAATTACTTGGAAATTTTCCAGTAAGCACTAAATATCAAAAACAGCACCTGTACTCAACTAAGTTGAATTACCTGTTTACCACTCAAGAGTAAAAACATTTAATAAAGTATTATACAAAGTTCACTAAAAAGCCAACACAAGAGACTAAAGATCCAGAGACCTTTCATGCTTTTATGAAGTATTCATTTGACATGCACAAGATTGAGAAAATTGGTTAGGAAAAGACCCAGATAGTTTTATAAATTAGGAAAAAAGTTTGTGTTAAATTTTTATTGAAGGAATTAGACTTTAATGACCAATTTATGTAATATTCTGTAAATCAGCAGTAGAGGCTGGCAACAAGAGCATAACAGCATGGCATTTAACACCATCATCTTGCTAATTGAAAGGACCTGACCTCATCAGGGTCATGCACTACAAGTCAGAATGATAACACTGCAAATTATCACTGCTTTGCAGACTCCAGTGTCTCCTACCTGTAAAGAGAATGTAACTAAGCACATTACATTCTATTGATTAAAAATTATTTCCCCCCCCCCAGTCTACACAGTCTGTAGAAGGTTTAGAAAAAAAAAAACTAAGGTAAGAGAATGTTGGGGTGTAAAGGTTTTTTTCCTCCACAATTCAAAGGTCTCAGTCATTTAGAAAACCAACATGCTGTTCCACTTATCATTCATATTGATATTCAAGTTAGTCCTGGAGCTTTTTGAGAGATGACAAATGAGAAGTTTGTAAGCAGTGATGTATATACACAGTATCGACCCAATTTTACAAGCTTTACTCATGCAGTTTGCCTTTACTTACACAACTAGTACCACTGAACTCAGTAAGAAAACTTAAGTTAAAAACCTGACTCACAGAAAAAAAGTAAGAGAAGAAACATATTGCAAATGCACTTCGACATGCAGTTTTAGGACACCAGCCCTAAGATTTCTTTCCCCATTTTTTAAAAAACAGCATTCCAAATATGTAAGCAAAAGGATGTGACTGCTGGGAATAAAGATTCAGTTCCCTTTAGGTACTTTTCCTCTGATAAAGCTATATTCAGCATATGTATATACTGAAAATTCTACATTGCTGTTCTTGGCATTTAATTAGGGGTAAAGGAAAATGTGCAGGACTAGAATTTTTAAGTGTTGGTTTAATAACCTTTATCCAGCTCATTTCTGAATGATTTTCTTCCTCTCTGGAGAGGCTTCTAATGTCAAACACTGGTATTAAGGTGAGTCATGGTTACTGAAGAGGCAGAGAGAAGGCACATGACAAAATTATTAATTGTGGGGAGAGAAGGAGACAGTACCCTTTTCACTCCATAAATGTCCTTCTAAAACAGAGTATTTAATACTGAATTCAAATACATTTTCAGTAGCCAATAGTCATTAAAGTCTTACTGGTGTCAATAAAATTTAGGGATTTAAGAATGTCATTTAAAAACTGTTGTAAGTTAGATTTTTAGAAGGCATTGGAGATTTTGAGAAGGCACAAAGTTCTTTGTTAGTTTTTTTAAGTACAATAAGAAATTGTGCAACTATTCTATATCAAAGACATATGGTAAGTTAAACAACTTCAATACAGTAATTTGAAATTTACTCATTCATACTGCTGTATTATTGTTCATTTTTATTTATTGCTATTGTTCATTTTTCAGATTCCTTCTTTTCACATCAAATGTTAAGAATTGTACCTACAAGACCACCAACAGGAGAGGTTGGTCAGTGCTGTTTTCTGATACTTCTGCCTAACTGAAATCCAACACCTCATATTCTAACATCAAAAGGTATATATTTGGATAAACACTTAAAATCCCTTACAGTAACAGTACAGATGGAGTTGGGGTTGGCTATTTGGAGGGGGTAAAATGTTTTTATTGTAACCCCTTTTTTTCTACTAAATTACCAGTGTTATGTAAACTTAAGGGTATTTGTTTATGGTTTTTTATTTTGTATCTTACTCACAACCAGCTTCCCATATGATAAAATAAGCACTAAACAACTCTATAAATGAATTCTTGCAGGTAACAATAAATTAGGATGCAGTACCTTATAACAATGACAATATACAAAGTAATCAAAAGCTAAAATGAATAGTGACAGCTAAAGAAATTAAATTCACAAGCACTGTCCAGGCTAAAGCCATTTCAGCCATTTTATTTCTCTGAAAGCTTTTTCACATTGAACAGTCTATGTTTGCATCTAAAATGCCAATGGAACATGAGTAGAAGTATTTAAAATAAGACTTCACAAAAATTCTAATACTTTTTACATTCCAGAACATCATGCTCATCTGCTTTAAATCAATTCAAACCAAACAATTTCTAAGTTGAAAGATTCTTAAAGCATTCAAAACTCTTCCTCCCCATCCCTCTGCAACCCTTTCCTGAAGATTAAGAAATTATGACATATTTCAGTGGTATCTCATCTATGTATCACTATGTATAAGTGTAACCTATAAAAAGTAAATTTCTGTGGAACTTCACTATTTCATGGGAGAAGCAGGACTGTAAAAGTAAATTAAGTAGCGTAGGCTCCAGTTCTCTGGAGTTCTTTGTTTTTCTCTGGAATTCTTATGATTTTTTGCACATCTCTGTATGATTTAACAAAGTAAGCCTAACAAGCAATTATTATAAACATCAAGTGCAATAATGTTTTGTTTATAAATAAAAGTGCAAACTACACACAACAGCTGAGAAAAGCCTTTTACAGAACACCAATATATCCACACCTCTTCAATAAGTTTTTTGCTTCATTCCAGCACAATTTATTTCCCAAAATTTGCGACCTGGTAAAATATATGCACAGAACATTGGTTTTTATTACTATTATTATTATTAGTCCTTAGACAAAAACAATGTTATCTGCAATACTGGAGTTCCACCCCAAAAAGACTTAACAATCCCCTATTTTATGCAGTCAACTCTTCGGGTACAACCACCTCCCCCTAAACTATGGGATAATTATTTGCAAGGTAATATTTTGTATCTCCTGTAGAATATTTAACAGGATTCAAAAAACTACACTAAATCAACTAAGAAGAATATCCATTTCCAATTAAAAATAAACTCTCTGAAATATCCTCATGGATATCTCCTGCTTCCCTCATCCACAATCACAGGAGATTAAAACCCCCTACAAATACAACACACAAAGGAACTCCCTAGTTCCCTACTGTCCTTTCTGCATTACTGCAAAAATGTTAAATATTATTTTTAATATGCACATCTCAAGTTTATAACAACAGATATCTAACATTCTGTGGGAAAGCTTATTTTGCTAATATCCACCTTAAAGACAGAATTTGCTTGCAGACACTCCAAAATACAGACTCCTAAGGATGACAAATACACAATCCTTAATTTGAAGTCATACAGACCCAAAACTTAACCTGCCAGTAGCAGTAAATAATAGCCACAACAGTAATTGTACTGCTTGGACATTATTACAGAACAAACTGCAGGTATATATTTCTCTGGAACTATCTATGACAATATCATATTAATTTAATAATGCTATAATAATCTATGTATAATTAATCTGCTATAGTCTGTAAGTACCTACATCTGCGTAATAATTTGTTACAAATACTAGTTACTGCGGTTTAAAACCAAATTCTGTTTTTCTGAATTGGAGCCAAGGACCTGCATTTTAGCCTCCCATCTATTATACTGAGTAGACTTCATTGTTAATAGTATCTTTGAATTAACACTAATCACAATTTATATTCACGTAGAAGAAGAAACAAAATAATGTTAACATACCAAATATAATTTAAGTTTCCAAAATGAAATATTTCCATTAAAAGTACAAAAATCTGATAGTGTTTGTCTAGAAAAAAAACTTTATTTGCATTACAGAAAGTCTACATTATTCTGCATTCAAGTAATTCTGCAAGTTAGTTTGCCTGATACAATCCTACTTCTTACAAACTTCAGAACATTTAACCCTGCCAATGAATCACATTTATGAAAAATGCAAGCTGTGAATGTCAAAGGCCATGTTTGTCAATGAGAAAAACAATACATGCTTTAAAAGATGACAACCAGTTTTTATGAAAGCCATTCCTTTTATTCCTGCTTTCCATTATGGAAAAAGAAATCACAGTGGAAATACTAAGCTCAGCATATATTTGTCAGTACACTGACCAGACATGCTATTAACTATGGAAAAGGTTATTTCTAAACTTTTTTCCTTAAAGAAAGTTTTGATTTTTCAAAGACTGCAGGTCCAATGATGAATACAAGTGCATTGACTTATTTGAAATAAGAAATAATGTGAGAGAGAAATAATGTGTCACTACCTCCTACATCAAAATGCATTTCTTCTGTAGCTTCCAATACATTCCTTTAGCCTAGAACTTAGTCCACATTCCTAAACATCTCTTGCTCCCAGCTGTCCCTCTTTTGTTTTCTACAGCTTCCCTTCACCTGGCTGTCTACTCTTCCACCACGTCTATATTTAAAAACCTCTTATTTGACCCTGAAAAACTTAACTAGGCTAGTCTCCTTCACTGTCCCTTTAAAGGCATAATCTGCTCTCTCACTGTGCAAGTTCTTTTTCTGGCTCCCTTCAACAGTATTCAAGCTCTTCCTTTGTGTGACAGCGATCATTTCTGACCTTATCACCAGGAGACAGTTTGCTGCTGTGGTTTGTTTGGGGTAAAATATGAGAATGAGAAAGGGTTTTTTTAAAATAGCAGCAAAAAAAATGGCTTGGTATTTATGATGAACCTTCTGCTACTATTTGACAGCCAGCAGAAAAAGGTGTCAATAAAAATGACTATTTCAAATATAAATAAAGTCTTTTGGATATTAAAGGCCATACTCATCCATGAAACCTAAAAAACAGGACATAGGCATTAAAAATACTCAAAGAGGAAGTAGAGGAGAGAAGTGCTGATGAAGGTTTCATGTTCCCAGTCTGTGTTTTTCAGACAGCTGGTTGCTGTGTTCAGCACTGTGCAGGACTCACCTTCACATCTAAATGCAGAACTTCACAAAAGCCAGATGTTAAAAGGGTTAGGGATTATCACAACCAGATCTGAGTGCACAATATCTGCGTATAATCTTGTGGTCACCCACAACTGAAAATGAATATTTCACTCAAATTTGAATTTCCACACAAGAATAGAATTGGGAATACTACGTGCCTGTGGATCATTTTAGCAATCAAGTAACAGAATTTAAGGTATATGGGGCTGTTCTATAGAATTATTAAAGAAATGGAATACAAAGAAGTATGCTGTAGTACAGTGCAGTCTTAAAAGCAGGAATATGAAATTTGATCTTGTTGCAATGGAAAACCAATTGGAACAAAAATGAGCTATCCATATAAAGCAAAGTGGAGAAGGAAAAGAGGGAAAAGTGAGAGAGAACAAATGACTACTTCTACAGCAGTGTTCAGATTGCCTGGACTTAAGTGTTTCATTGTGTTTATCATAACACAAGTAATACAAAACAACAGTTCAGTACGTAAGAGGGATACTTCCTATGAGTAAGTGAAATATGAAAATAAAATCACCACCTCAAATTTAATATTTTCATAGGATGTCCCAATACTGAGTCATGTTTGATAACACTAGAAAGGGCTCACTGAAGATATGAACAGAAATTCAAATGACAAAGTACTGTGCATGACTTTTTAGCATTTTTAAAAAGTCATCCTAGTTCGTTGGCAGCACACAATGTAACCAATATAAAAAACTCACCTAAAAGCTCATAAATTCAAATGACAAAGTACTGTGCATGACTTATAAAAGTTAGCATTTTTAAGAAGTCATCCTAGTTAGTTGGCAGCACACAACGTAACCAATAAAAAACTCACCTAAAAGCTCATTTTTTTAAGATGTTATTTAACTTCCATTAATTTCTTTTTGGGTTTGTAGGAGTGGAGAAAGCAATGAGGAGTTTTTCTGTATTTCACTAGATGAAATCCCACATACAAATCCTTTTTCTTGTCTTCTCTCTTCTTGCTTTCTGCATCTGTGTTCAGACAGCCAAGGGACCTAACCAGCACTTTCATTCAAAGCAGAAGGAACTGATAAAGAAGTATTCTTTATATTCTCTTCAGGCATCTTTGTCTCTCCACAGATGCAATATAGTGAACACTTAAATCAACTCCACTCTGATCAACACCATGTCACAAAAAGAAAATCCAGTTATGCTATTTTAACCTCTTAAGAGAAAATAAAATTTAATTGGCTCAAAGTTCCTTTTAATTTCCCTCCCATCCTACCATGAACCTATCACTGGATGAATATTAAAACAAGGGGTTTTTTAAATAAAAAGTAACAAAAATTTGTGTTCAACAGCATTTTTTCTTATTATTTAAATAAGTATTTAATTTTCTACAGCAGAACAAATTAATGTAGTTTTTTAATTTGTTTTAATAACTCATTCTGAAAGGACAACAGGTATCATACAGAGCTAAGACAGGAAAGACTTACTAGAATTTGTCAAGATTTTACAAACAGGTAGTAAACATTGCTTATTTCTCATAACTATATTCAGGACAAATCTGTTACACTCTGAGCTGTCAGTTTGATCCTAGAGTTCTACTGTCTCTTTTTGAGTGAAAATGCCAATGATTAACCAAGGAGAGAGATCGACACCAATAACAAGACAAGTGCCACTTGCCAAAGCAGCAGATAATGGGGAACTAAAGGTTACCCCAGAACAGTCAATATTGCTGAACACATCCAGAGGACACAGCCTGTGGTTTTGTCTCTCAGTGCCCACTATAGCACACAGTTCTGCAAAGCCTTTTCTTCAAGGCTTCAGGAAAGGGTTGATTAGACAGAGTACAGGCAAACGAGACTGCCTCAACACTTCTTTCTATTGTATAAGCCTGAAGTACTGCAGCTGGCTTGGCTCCATCCTGCTTACCTCTAATTAAAATTTGCTAGTGAAGTTATGGTTTAGATTAATTAGATCAAAGATTTGCAATTTATTTTCAATTCAAGGGAACTCAGAGGGTTAATAACTCATGTACTACCATTTTAAAAGGATAAAACCTTCTCCTTCCTAAAAATATAATTATACCGCCAAGTATTGTAATTTATTAGATAAACAGTACTTTAACATATCTTGAAGGGAATACAAAACAATCCTGAAGAAACACTCAATGTTCATAAATACAAACTTTTTTTGTGGGTGACCAACAGAAAGCAGCCTCCTTTGTTCACTTGATTTGCAGAAGCAAAGAGGATACCACCACTCACTTTAATAAATTGTTTCCACTAAGTATGATTACTGTTCAAATCAATTCTGTTCAGAAGTGGATCTTTTAATTACTAAAGAAAGTTAATTGGAGCCTTGAACTCCACACACACAAAAAAAAAAAAGAACAGTTTAACTAATTCAAAGATTCTTCCATTTCAAACTGCCATAATATTGGGTATTAGACACAAAACATATGCCAGCATCTATATTAAGTCTTTAAGATATGAAAAGCAAAAGCAAACCTTTTTACCATGACTTCTTTTTAAAGAATCATCTGTCAGTGTGATTTTCTGTATGAAATGATACTACACAAGTGATAACATATTTGAATTATAACAAAACCAATGGAAGATTGTTGTTCTATATTTTATTGGTTTTGATATTTCTTTAGCAATAATCATTGCAGTCTGTCTAAACAATTATCTGTGCACTGACATTCACAATAAAGTGTTTTCATCATAAAGTTAGACACTGTCATTAGGTTTCACAAAAGGCTGTACTTTACAGTTCCTAGACTTTTTTTTACACCTCACTGCATCATCGGGATGTGAATGCAACAGTTTTTACGTCTATCAGCTTTAGTTATATTTACTTGAATACGAGCATTAATAACAGATTACTGGAAATCTGTAGAGAGATGATGAATTAGTTATGTTCTTATTATCCAACACTGGAATGGGACCAAGAAAGGAGGGTTTATCACATTCTCTGCTAAGAGAGAACCTATCCATCAGCCATAACAATCTTCTACAAACCTTGAGAAATGGAGCTTGTGAAATGCATAGTTATTCAGATTTCATTATGTCAGAGCTGATATTTTACATACCAGCCCTTAAAGCATCTTTTGATTTACTGTAACTGGTAAAAAACTTACTTGATTGTTAATAGCTGTAATAATTTGAAACACAAGTACTTAACCTACTCTAAAGTCTATTATTCTTCATATTCTTCATTCTCTGTACTAGTGTACAGAGGCTCCAAATACAGTTCCCCCCCCCTTACACTTAGAAGTGCAATCTTACCGTAGGAAAGCTTTGGGGGATTTTTATTGTACACCCTGATTAAGCACATATTTGTGTTCAAAAACCACACAAACTGTCCCTTCCACAATGAGGGTCCTCATAAGGCTCTGCAGAGAGAAAATGGAATCACCTGAGGATATCTGTAAACAAAAAAATCTCAGTCTTCAGCAAGAAGTGGGAAAAAGGCAAAATGACATCATCCTAGCTATAAGAAAATGGATATACATATATGGAAGGGAAAAAAACTCACCCTATTTTAAAGGCTGGTAGTTATGACTATGACAAATAACAGCCTCTGAAGTCTAGAGTTCAGTTAGACTCAAGCCCCAAACTAACAACTTCCAAAAGCTCAAATGGTATAGATTTTTTTAAACAAACCTACAGGTTTGGGTTTTTTTTATATTTATATATATAATGCTCTGCCATTAAGATGAGCAATTTTCTTACATAACTGTATTTTAAAACATCAGTATTAATGCTAGAAAGCTCTCAGGTAAGAAATAAGAAAAGCTAGAGGGGAAAAAGCTATGAATAAATGTTGTTTTAAGGTTCTTTAAATCTCAACCAATTAAGCATCAATTGTCAGAGAGTGCAAGCTGCTTTGTAAGCTTCTCACAGATATGAAAAGCCTCCTCATTTATTCATGTCATTGGCAAGTTCTGCTCCAGGGACGGTTGCTGTTAGGTACCCCCACATTCAGGAGCAAGTGTCATTTCTATGTAGCCTAATTCCTGAAATGTTCAAAAGAACAAAGGAAGATTTTGACCCAATGAGAAAAAAGGCATGAGAAGTTAAACATCAAACAAGAAATATTTCTTTAATGTCTACCTGATAGCTGTGGCTTTTTCCTCTGCACTTGCACTGCTGATTCTAACAGCAAAAGTAATGGTCATCATTTAGTCTACACAGACAGTAATGAGGCAAATCAAAACCAAGCATGAATATACCTGACTGACAAAAGGTTTTAAAAGCAGAAAACTAAATCATTCAAAAGATCAAAACAGTGCTAATTGCATTCCACACATAGGCTGAACAGTATCATGAGAAAAGACAGCTTCCTTCTTTAAACTTTATCTTTCAGTTCAGCCCTGCAGTAAGACCGCCACCCACACTGCTGCTGAGCTCTGCAGAACCACCTTCATTCCCACAAAAGCCCTCCTGGGATTGCAGCACAGGCTTCTCTCTCCGACAGACTCGCTGCCTACCCAGTAGTAGAGCACAGCGATCCACAAGGAAGAAGGGCAAAGTCAGCTTAAAGCCCTGCCATTGTACCACTCCTTGTGCCAGAAATGAGCTTTGCACACAGCAGCCATCAGACAACCAGCCTGTTCCAGTGTCCTGCTTCTCTCGCCCAAGGAGCAACAAATGCCAGAAAGGTATCGCCAGGGGAAAAAAAAAAAAAAAAAAAAAAAGGTATCTGTGAGACAATCTCCTTCTCATTCACGTGTCATCTGTCCCATCTGTCCATTTGTGACTCAGGCAGTACTGAAGAGGAATGAGACCTTACTCCAACCTGATTAAGATCTGTCTGAAGGAGTCAAGCAGAAACCCGGGGCAATTAGCTCAGGTTCTCTGTAACCAAGACCCTAAATACAGCAAGCTTTTTCAAAGCCTTGAATCTGAAAGCTTCTCTTCAGACAAAGATGAGACTGCTTTTGAAAATGGACTCAAGAAAACAGAGATTATAACTGCTTTGGTACTGACAGCTTCTGATGCTCTCTACAAGTCTGTAGACAGCAACATCCCCCACAAGGAAGGTCTAAATTAAGGCCTAGGCTCAAACTCAATTGCTAACCCTCTAACTACTGAAGACATCTTGAAGCAAGATTAATTCTGTGTAAAAAGTATGTTAGAACAACTTATCTTTCAGGGACAAGGAATTTGGAAGGAAACTCAGGACATAGATAGCATCTTCATACTTAAGAAGGAAGACATTGCCAGGACAAATTTATTGTCTAATAAAATTCAGTGTCTTATACAATTAAATTCTTACTCATGTTTACTAAGCATATCACTATCACCGCAACAGAAACCACATCAGCTCATTTCGACATAGCAGTGATATACGGTATCTAGCAAGCTGAATTAATCCTGCAACAATAGCTTAGAATTACTTTTATTAGCAGTTTACTAGGAAGGCTTAAGAAATACTTTTCCAATTGCTTACATTTCCTTATCAGCATTACACACAAATCAACTAACATGGAACTTTTTATAACTATAGCTCACAGACTAAATACTACTGTGTATTTTTAAACAAGCAGATCAAACATTTTACTTGCAAGTATTTTTCATATCTATGTATTCACTTAACACTAGGCATTCCTACAGTCAAGCACATGATGTGAAAACTACAACTTGAAGCATCTTTCACAAAGACAGTTAAAAAAAGATCACATACACTAACTTAATTTTACTTGATATTCATATTATTCTGAATGCAAAAAGAGTAGTTGCTGAGTTTTGTTTCCAGATTTAAAGCAAAACAGCATAGTTTTGGTTCATTTTTTAGAGCCATTCTAAATGCAGATTTAGACATAATTCAGAATCAAAAGTGCATAGAGACTCAACTGTTGCCACACTAAATCACTGTCTTCACAGATCTGACATGCCTTATATCTGTTAAATTAGAATATCATAATCAGTAATACGCTATTTGTACTCTAGTTTTTAGCATCAGTACATCTCAGCTTTTCTTCATGATTCAAGAAACTGCTATGACAATGCTGTACAGAGACAAGAGTCATTCTACTTCCCAGATATAGGCGTATTTTAAAGAATTCATTTTACCTATTAACAAGGAAACAGTCCATTAAAAAGTGAGTGTATGGGAATGTCTGACGGGGAAAAGAAACAACTTCGTTTTTAAATCTAGCTCCCTCTGCTATTTTCAAGCATCTCTTCCCTGGACAGTATATACCTGTTTACTCCTCTATGTCTTGGAGCGAGGGAAAAAGAAAAGACAAGAAAAAAGAAATTAATCTTTAGGGACATGCTGCCAAGAAGCTGAGAATCTTAAAGGCTACATTAATCAAGGAAAATCTATGCTTTCAACACTTCACAACTTTCACAATGAAAAACACGTCAAGAGAATGAAAAAAGCACTCTTCCAAGAATCTTGAAGCCTGTTAAAGCATATTTGTAAAAACAAAAAAACTACAAGAAATAATATTCACAGATAAACCATTTTCCTTATGTCACATTCACTTTAAGAACAAAATAGTCCCTGGAAGAGTGACTTGGTGGTCAGCTGTCAAAATGAAATTTAATTTAGCAGTAACAATAGGCAAGGTATGTCAGTCTAAGTGCTCAGTAAAAACCATGGAGATCTCCCTGAATGAAATGCTTTTAACATAAGTTGTATCTATAATACAATTTCAGATCTGCATCTCTGCAAAAAAGAAAGTACTATGGAATACTTCATATTAGAAATTTTAAAATACATAAATTATGAAAATTATCATTTGGATTTTCTTCTGGAAGTTACCATTTTTTCCTCTCTTTCTCCATATATCTTTGTAAAAGTTACTGATGCTTTGTCCAAAAATAGACTAATTGCTTAGAAAGTCCTGAGCACATTAACATCTCTGAAGACAGCAGCTGCTTTGTTTCTATTCTGCAGAAAAACAGCACAAAAAGTTACTAGCTAGGCTCTAGAAGTAGCTTGTGTAATTTGCTGATGTTTACTTGATTATTTTTATACTAATTTATTAAACCACCTTTCTTTGGCTAAATGGTTTAAGCACTTAAGCTCCTTAATACACTCATGTAGCTGAAACAGCAGAAGCTGCTTACCAAGGCAGTGGATCATTCATAGAAGTCTATGCTATAATTTATTCTTGGTAAATAATCAAGCTTTAAATGGTAAAAGTGTTATTGCAAAGCCTGGGGTATTATTTCACAGATTTAACACTCCACCCTGGTTTTGTAGATGTGTCACAAAGGGAAAAAACCCACCCACACACAAAAAAAACCCCTACCAAACAACTTTAAAAGGCCAAAAAGCAATCATGAGTTTAATTCTGAGAGAGCAGAAAACAAGAGTGACCTAAAGAGCCAGGTCTGGAAATAGCGAGCAAGGATTTCCTTACTGAAGCTATTGCCCTCGCAGCTGGAGAAGAAAGCATACACATTTTACTAGAAAAAGGCTAGAACAAAAGAACTAGCTGACCTGGATCATCATTTTCTCCTGGCAGAATACTTGCAGGCCAGCTTGTTAGCTAACTCAGCCAGCAGACAGCACACCAACCTCACCACACCATGACTCCTAATCTAGCTGAGTACTTCTGGAAGCCAAACAGCAACATGCCTGAGAAGTCTTGAGTTCTCGCTTGTTCTGGTCCTTGTTGCTCAAACAGTCCAAAAATTCTTAACAAAATACAAATGTCTGTTGGTAAGCAGCACTAATCAGACCTAAAAAAAGCTACTCTGCAGGGAGTTATCAAGAGGTGTTAGTTGCCATTTTATTTAAGATATTAATTACCATAGTCCACAAGAATGTCAGATTTAAGGGAATAGAGAAGCAGGAATAATAATTTGTCCAATGTGCTTCTTTTTCAATTAAACTCAATAGGAAGACTAACCACTTCTGAACAAGATTCAGCTCCCACGCTTGCTTTTTCCCTTGTTTCTACAGGCGTGTTTTCAGATAAATGCAATTCAACCTTACTGAAGCATTTAAGAATCTCTAGAAGCATTCATTTGAAAATATATAACGTGAAGTAAGGTGACTACACTTTACAGTGTAATATGTGAATGCAAGGACTGAATAATAGTATCAGACTCTGAAATCTTTTGGGGAGAAAGAGGAAATTTAGAGAAGGAAAGGGAAACGGGCAAAAGGAAGAGCAGGAGCTGAGTGAAGATGGCATGCATTGCTCTCCTGCAAATACTGACACCATTCCACTGTGCACATGAACCTTCATAACACCACTACCTTTAATATGAAACTTTGAAGATAACAGTTGTAAGATACTATAGTACTTTCCACTTAAGACAAAACATTTCTCAGTACATTTGATGTTAGGGAATTGATGTTTACTCTTCCACTCCAAAAATGCAAAAAATTTCTGAATTTAAAATAAGGCACCTGTAATATAGTAGTATTAACTCTACAAACAGAAAACCCTCACATATAACCAAGCAGACAGTTCCAACATATTCTCCTAAACCACTGTAAATAAATGCAGGGAATACTCTGAAACATTTCTATGACCCTGCCAAAAAAACCCCCAACCAACCATTTAATTTCAAATCCATCTTAAATTAGTGCATCTGTGCTCTACTCACTGATGTAGAAAAAGTGTCTACATTAATAGGTATGCAGTTCTTCAGATGATTTTCATCTTGGGTAGAAAAAGACCATAAAAATTTCTCAGTCCATGAAAATAATTGAGTCAGTGACACATTTTAAATAAATATTCTGAGAACACTGTCCTGAAGTACTTCACAAGTAATCATGATGCACACTTGGTATTTGTATGAAAAATACAGACAATTCTTAAAGCAAGCCTCAGCTTTTCAATTCTACAATAGCAATTGTTCAGGAAAAAGAGGTGAACGTAACACAAATGCAAAAAGGGGAAAAAAGCAAGATAATTACACACAATCAAGAATTTTAGTACGAATAATGCAAGCTTACATCTTCCTGCTCATTAAACTACAGAAATGAGTGAGAGGTTTAAAAAACCAAACAAAAAAAATCAAAGGAAATTGTACTTGTATGCATCTGTTTAGTAAAAAAATCTCTGCTTTTAGTGGTTCAGGGCTGCCTTTTTAATCTTCTGATTTTGGAGCCCACATACAGAATTAGTTCAAACCTTCCAATAACAACCAAATTGTCCCTCTTGCCATTTCAACAGAACATTTGAATTCCTCATGTTCATGTTAAGTACATATTTAAGAAAAACATACTTATATTTGAGAAGAATTGTTCATGATACTTTGTGGGGAGGAAAATGAAGTGTGTTCTAATTAAATAGTTGCCGCTGGAAATTACTCTTTATTCTAAATTTGATTTAAATCAATAATGGAGAAGGAAGATGACGAGAAGCATTTTAATACTGACATTTGGTTTTAATATTAACAGAGTTTTGTCTATCTAATAAATCTATTTTAAAAGAGTTAATTTGACATCACTATTCTTATTTTTAAGACCAAATATAAATTCCAGTTTCTATAGTTCAATCTTACAATTCTTCCTCAAACCGTTTTTTCTTTATCCTAATTAAAAGTTATTTTTAGAAGAAAAGACACTAAACCACAATGACCATATTTTGTTCAAGACACAACACTTAAATTTTGCATAGATAGCATCACACAGATAGCATAATAAAATAGCAACACATTTCTTACTTTTAAAAAATGAAAAATAGAAAATATCAGTTTGTTCTCTTGTCATTCCATCTTATATTGATTATTTGATCGACTTAGATCTTTTGGGCTTTTTTAAACCCTGGGAAATCCTTGCATCACAGCAGTAAGCGCAGTAAGAACTTGTTTTCCATAAATTACACAGAAAATACTATTGTTCAAACAATATTTTCCTTAGATTAGTAATTAATATCAGCACTTTCCTCAAAAGAAGTCCAGTGAAGTCTTGTAGCAATGCAAATTGTACCAAAAAATTTTTCACTAATTACTCTTTCATGCTATCTGCTGTCATTCTCCACATCGATGTGAAAAGCCTCAAAACACCACACTACAAGCCTCCTTTCATTGACTTCTATCAAAAGAAGTTGTTTTACTTGAAATTAGAAGTATCCTTCCCTCCATCCAAATCACCATACATAACACTTACTTTATGGAACAGCAGATGCTTCCATGCAAATTCCCCAAATTGAATTTATTCCCTTGTTCACAGAATCAAGATTAATGCTGGTTTATGATAGATAATTGAAGAACCAGACAAACTATTGATTTATGGTAACTAACCATTGACTATTTCCATAATATCATCTACAGAAAAGAACCTATCAAATGATTTAACTGATGAAATCAACAAATGCAAGAGGCAGTATGCTTCATTGGCTACAGCCAAGCGTAACTGTTCAGGTACTATATAAAGATCTTATATCATCCATCTGAATAATCACAAACTCTATGATTTCTTGTTTCATAAGAACAAATGCTTTAGTTTCAATGCCACATTTCAGAAAAATCTCTATTTGAAAAATGATAGAGCAGTTTGGGTTGGAAGGGCCCTTTCAAGGTCATCTAGTCCAAACCCCCTGCAGTGAGCAGGGACATCTTCAACTAGATCAGGTTGCTCAGAGCCCCGTCCAGCCTGACCCTGAACATTCCCAGGGATGGGGCTTCTACCACCTCTCTGGGTAACTTGTGCCAGTGTTTCACCACCCTCATCGTAAAAGACATTCTTCCTTATATCCAGCCTAAATCTCCCCTCTTTTAGTTTAAAACCATTACCCTTTGTCCTATCACTACAGGCTCTGCTAAAAGGTTTGTCCCCATCTTTCTTGTAAGCCCCCGTTAAGTACTGAAAGGCTGTAATAAGGTCTCTCCAGAACCTCTCTTCTCCAGGTTGAACAACCCCAACTCTCTCAGCATTTCCTCATAGAAGAGCTGTTCCATCCCTCTGATCATTTTCAGAGTCCTCCCCTGGATCCACTCCAACAGGTCTATGTCTTAATATTGGCATACTATTTACTTGGTAACCTTCTTATAAGTCAAGGTAATACAGGAGACTGCAAAGTACAAGAACAGTTTTTGTTGGTTTGTTTTTAATTATACAGGACTCACTATTTTTTAAGTTGTTATTATTGCAATATTAACCTCAGAGTTCTTTATTTCCAGAACATACATCCTCTGAAACAGCCACACATATTCTCAGCTTTTGCAACTGATGTAAGATCCCCTTCCAATCCACAGTTGTCTTTATATTGCACTTGCAAACACACAGGTAAGATAGATGACATTTGGCCAAGATAATACAAAGTACAGGTACTAGAGGAAAAACAAAAGAAAAAACAAACAACAACAAAAACCAGCCAACCTAACAAAAAACCCAAACACACACCACACTCATCTTTCAACAGTCAACTTGCTTACTGTCACTAAACAATCCTTTGGGGGTTTTTTGTGTGGCAGAGAAGAAAATTCAGTGACTGGGAAATCATTTTGCTTGAGGAATTTCCATAATACTGAATTGAAGATGCTGCTGCTGTGAGAAGCTGTAACTATTGTTTTAAAGAACTACTGTGAGGAGTGCCATTATGCAGAGGTGTAATAGCTCCAGACTGTCTGTCTTCTACTTCTACTCCCTAGGGTCACTGCCATTCCTTACGGTCACTTCTATTTCAGGTGGATTTGAAGGAAAAGATTAAAACCCTCTTTACAACCATCCTGCTTTTCATCTGAATTTGGGCAGGGTGGGGGATGAAGAATCAGTTATAATCTGTAGACTGAGGATCAGGCACACATCATGAACAGCCTTCTAAATTAGACAATGTTTCCTATTCACTGCTACTTTAAATATTAGTACAAAAAAATAAACAGATGTACAAACCAGATTAACAGGTGACAGAGGGTCTGTATTAATGAAGAGCTAATACCATAAATCTGCAGCACATGGAAGTGTGAACAAAATGTTAAGCTCAAGAGAATAATTGTTTTTTTCCTACAGGTGAATGGCCTGGGTGCAGACATGCACAGCAACTTTCCAAAATTTTATCTACAGCATTTCCAAAAAAATCTTTATGCAGTTAACTATTATGCTTCCTGGGTATTTTTTGCAAGGCACGTTTCAGTATAACAGCTATAAAAACACAGAGTTCTCCACAAGTTAGAAGAAAGCAGCTTTTACACTGCACTGTTTCACTTTCAGGTGTCTATTTGCAACAAACAAAAAAACCTACATTACCAAATAATTGTGTAAGCAAAAGCAGCCCCTCAAATGTTATGTAATAACAAAATCTAATAATGCAAGGTCTTAATATTACTGCATGCACACAAATTTGTTTTTATCTAAGGGTAAAATAAACAGCTGAGGTCATTATGAGCTGAAAAGGACAGTCTTCTCTCCAGCAAGTTCATTTTGTCTATGAGTTTTGATAACAGCAGATGTTTTCTAATGCTGTACAAACAGAAGTCATTAAAATTTATTGCTGTGAAAATCAGATACCTTTCTAGCATACTTATAAATATGCAAAGACACAAGAATCAACCTGTGTCTAAACATCAAATTAGAATCAAACTTCTATTGGAAAACTGAAAGATGTCAATTAGATTGAATTCTAACACTAAATTAGAGCTGAACACAGAACAAAATTACTGCTATTCTATGACATCTTATTTAGAAAGAAAAAAAGAGGTAGAGTAAAAATCATTATTTCACAGTAACTACCTAGATTTACTTTTGGAATTTAGTACTGAGGAAAAGAAACTTGGAGTTTTACTGATTAAGACTTTCCAATAACCCTAACTCAAGACCTGCAACTTCTAGGAAGAACAAAGAAAACCTAGAGCTACACAGGAGATGATCTGTCCATGTGAAAGACCTGTTATCTTTTTTTTTTTCTTACATCCTTAGGTGTGAGATGGGTAAAAGACAAAGAGTCTTGTCATTTTTGTTTAAGCAATTATTTAATTTCCATCCCTTGGGAAAGCTTCTGGAGGGATCAGTTCCCAGGTCTTCCGAAAGACACCCGACTGGCAAAAGAAACAACTACTAACACCCCCCACTCAAAAAAACCCCAAAGGCACAGATACAGCCTTACACTCCACACTGCCCTGTTCAAAGGATTGACTTGCAGCACCGTTGGAACTATGCAGAGGGACAGTTCGTTCTTAAACGTACCCACAAACTGCAGTGAAAGAAATTGCCTCTTGCAAGTCATCATTCCTCTACTTCTCCTGAGATAACAGGTTTCACATTATATATTCAGAGCTATGAATTTATATATATCTCTCACAAAGTAATTCCTCTGTAGATCAGAGACCCAAAGAAACACCATTAGCACAACACTGACTCACCATCCTGTGATCTCATCAACAGTGCAAAAGGTTTTTGCACTGTGCTGAAGCAGCTGTTACTGAGGCACATAGTAGGTAAGTACATGGTTGAGAAAAGTTAAGTCAAGCCCCTAAAAGTGAGCAACTCTAATGAGGAAATTAAAATAGTGCCAAGTAAATAAATGCTCAAAAGCCAGGTCAGATAATGGCATATGGGTATGATTGTCATCTCCTTTTACCATGGGAAGTTCCAACATAAGCCTGGGTAATCAGAGCCAGTGAAGTTTGTGTCTCCGTAGTGAAATACAAAAGGTCACCTTTAGTGAACTAAATTAAATGCACAATAAATCAGGCAGTAAAGCCGCACAGCCACTGCAACTTGTTTAACTGTCCATTGTATATAACAGTTAAGGGGCAAGGGAGGGAATCTACACGCTCAGTGTTTCAACAGAATTTTGTGCTGTTCATCCCCACAAAAGAAAAGCTTTAAAAACTTCAGGTTTTTGGTGACATCTGTAGTATTTTAGAATTTCTAACTAGATTAACTGATAAAGTTCTAATAATTCTACCAATATACAATTCCTGAAGTTAATGCAATAATTTTATTACCTGGCCCCATGAGATAGTTTTCCATGTTTTTAAAATCCTCTGATACATTTTCAGATTTCTTACCAAAACGCTTTAGCATTACCCAGCATTTCTAATTTTTGCACACATAATCTAGATAGCAGCTGCATCCTAAACTAGAGCTTTCCTAAGAAAGGGCCAATGTAAGATAAACATAAATAAAGCTGTCGTGCATCATCAGAAATAAGATCCCTACTTGTTCTGCTGCCACAAGCTTGGATGTTTTAAATCTCTTTACCCATTATTAAAAACTTTACATCTCTTATCTAACTTTAATAGTTCTTACATTAAAAAATAAATTAAAAGTGATTTCACAGTTGTCAATAAGCAAAGCACGGTATCTCTTTTGTCTTAAAAATAAAGCACAGGCTGGTGGCCAGGCGCATGGCTGAAAGTTGTACTGTTCCAGTTGGCACAATCAACTGGCTGCTTCAATACCCAGGTTTTTAAAGCATCATACAAGATCATTTTTATTTTTATCTATTAGTCTTCTGAAGACACCAAATAAATTTCCATATGACTGTAGGAGTCACTATGTCTCAGGGAAACAGTGCTTCCTGGAATTCTTGACATTGCTAAGGAATCAGGGTTATTACTATCGCTTCTTGCTGAGAGCTCCTATTATCAGTTCTGCCATTAACTTGGACTGAAATCCAATTCTGGCTAGCTCCTCCACAAGATATTTAAGACAATCAAATACTTACAAAAACTCTTCTTGTACTTTTTGCATCCAAACAAGTTGAGTTCTTGTTGCTGACTTGTATTTTGTTGGTTTAATTTTCTACTGAAAAGCTAAGACAAAGTCTTCATCCTTGAAATTTTCATGCAGAGACTGCAGTTGCCAGGACATTTTGCATAAATGACTTTCAAAGTCAGTGGGATTATGAACATAAAATCCTCAAAATACTGGACAAAACCAAAGTGATTTTACCAGTGCCAAGCGGGAAGTCAGTAGGGAGCAAGAGCTACGAACTGAGCTCATATGTGCTGAACTGAAATCTACTATTTTCATCCCAACCTTTCCTTTATTCTTCAGCACCACTGTGATATTTGCAGCTCCAGGGCTACTTTAAAGACTAGAAATAATCTTAATTCTCAAACATCTATCACATTTGATTAGAGAAATATATTCTAGAATCCAGGTTAGACTTAACCAAGGAAGAAATTTCTCTGCAGCTGCATTTATCAGAATTTTAAGGGGGAAGAGACAAACCAAACCAAAACATAAAAACCTGCAGTTACCAGTAGTGCTAACAGGTAAGGCATTCTATGAAAGAAACTTTTGTTTAACCTTTAGTGGTACAGTTTAAGTCTCCCTGAGCAACTTTCACTCATTCCCCTCTCACACAGAATACAATATTTATCAGTTTAAACTTGGAATGTGAAGTAGTTTCAAGTCTTACCTGTGGTAGTAAACAGATGAGAAAGTACAACTTAAACAGTGTCTGGCATGTCCAAGTGTTATACTTTAGAGTTATGTGTCTACTCTCAAAGCAGTGGTTGAAAAATCTGGCTGAACAAGGAGGTTCCTGACCCTCTAAACAAGTCAATCAAAATCAAAATCTATTTAACCAAGACACTTATAACAATGCCAGCACTGAATAAGGGGGAGGGGGCGTGCACAGAACCCACAGCCCAGACTGTGTGCATAACAAACCAGAATGGTACAAGTTATCTAAAAGTGTTCTTCTAACTATATACATATATAATATATGCATGTATATACATAGCATATATATAAATAAGAAGGCTTTCTCCTCCCCAACTAATACACATCTAAATGAACCACATGCAAATAACGGAATTAAAGAATGAAAACAGAAAAGCCTGAGCTGCAACAAAAGAAAACTGAGGGCTTGGGGGAATTTTCAGTTAGTTTTGGGGGCTGGGAGCAGGGTGATAAGAAAATAAGTAACCAGCATAAGACATAACTGAAAGCTCCTCCAGGGAAAAAAACTGCATAAATCTGTCCAAAAGAGTGAGAGACTGCTAGACTGCAGAAATAAAACAGTACACAAGAGAATTCAGATGTAAACTGACATACAGAAGGCTTCCATTTGGCATAGATATTGAAGAGTTTTAAGACACATAAGTCACATCCACAATATAGCTACACAGACAAAGATGTAAAAAATAAAACACTAGCTAGCAACAGAGAAGTAGTTTCAAAATGCTTTAAGGGTGAAAGACATAATTTGGTAGGACAAAGACCAGGACTGACCAAGTACACAACCCCTCAAACTGCGGAGGGAGATTGGCAGAATATGGCAAAGGACAGTACAGTCTGGAGGGTAAGAATTACTAGAACGGAGTCAGCACTCTGAACAAATGTTATTTGAAAGAAACAATTAGAGACTGGCGTATGTTCCAAATCAATAAATGGAGGTAACTCTAGGAGAGAGCATAATGGTCACGTAAGAGAATCTGAAATGCAAATAATATAGCTCTGAACAACAGTGATGTTTTAGATGAGATACAGCTTTAGAAATTCCACCCAAATACCCTGGCATACATTTTAATCTATTATCACTCCTTCAATAAACTACATACCCAAAGGTGTTCTTCCATTTTTGAGGAAAAAATAACTTCATCTTGTTAGACAAACAGGTTCCATAGGAAACTGATCCAAAGCCAGTAGAAGTCTATGGAAAGACACTGTTGACTCTGAGAGGACCTGGTCTGGGGCATATAGTTCTCTGTATATGAAATCAAATTAAGCCCGAATGCTTGATTTCTAGAGATACTAGTCAGTCCCCTTTCTTTAGGGCTGCTGTTGTTAGGTTGAAAGACTTTAGAAATGCAAAAAACTTAACAGTAAATCAGTGACAAGATGAGGATTGAACATGGAGTTTTCATTATTTAAAGGGTGGTTATGACCATATTTTTAATACACCATCAGAAAGCTAAACAACAACAATTAATGCAAAATCTAAAAAGCACAGCAGATCTGAATTAAATAAACCTACACTTATTAGAAATATCTACAGAACCTTGAATTCTAACTACTCTGAACCTCAGCACCTGATTGATCCTTGTCTATAACCCCACCATCTTCTAGAACACATCTTTCTCCTCCAGGATGTCTTTCATTTCCTGTGAAATTGTAGAGTTTGCTAGACTGGCTTTACTTTGCAAATCTTAAATTTAGTTGCATCAGTTGGAGAGAAGTTTCCTCCCACAAGACAGACTTGGAAGCTTTGGTATTAAGAAATTAAAACCTTATTTTCAACCCTCCTATTAAACAGCTTAACATAAATCATACTATAAAGACAGCATTTAAGTACAAGTTTATTGAAGGCTAAGAACTTTCCTGGGGGGAAGAAAGCTTTGTTATAAAGTGATTCCTGTTACATTAAAAGTATACTGTTCCTCTATGCAAAGTACAACATCCATTTCCTGGTAAGTGGTAAAATGTCTGTTAATCAGGAAAGCATTTTTAAAATCGACAGAAAAATTCTAAACCAAAAAATACTGCAAAGTTTAATTCTATCGAGTATTTCCTCCTACCCGAGCCTGTTAATAAACATTCTTTGAAGCCCCAGGAGATAATACCCTACTCCTTTTATACCTAATCACATGAAGACACACTCTTAAGGCAGTGAATATGACCACAAAGGTGGAAAAAATATGTCACCTTGTTGCAGGGTGAGCAGAGTCCTACAGTGAGGTGTTACATTGGGTGAGCACTTTACAGAGAAAAGTTTTCAGGTAACTTCAAATAACTTATTAATTCACTCAACTTTTCTTCCACAGATGCTTTTAAGTTGTCCAAGGGCTACTTGGAGGTTTAATGATTTCTTTTTTAATATAAAACACTTGAGCAACAATGGTTGCTAGGGCAGCATTGATTTATCAATATGCTATCTCAATATATTAACACTCAACTCTTTTTGCCCAATTTTGCACGATTACAGGCAAGTTCCCTTGAAGAGAGCTAGAAGCAATCAAACGCCTAGAAGCAATCAAGACCTAGAGTGATAAGCACAAAATGGAACTAAAAAGGTTGTTCTCTCAAACTGGTTACTCTGCCCAAATGGGAAGAGCTGCAAGACTTACTGCTGTGAAGCTGCTAAAGAGGGAAGATAAGGATGGTTGAGTCATCACAGCCAACAGCCATGAACGTCAGCTGGTTGCACAGACAACTATGCACTATTGTCAGGATAAAAACGTGGTTATGATCTTACGCAGATGATGCTTGGTCAGTGCATGCCCTCAGAAATTTACAGGACCTCAATTATCTGAGGTCCCTTCCAAATTTGTTTGACATTGATCCATGAGTTTGAAGAGAAGACTGATAGACAGAAACAGCATGATTACATGAGGTATGCGATTTGGGAAAGGATGCCAAAGATACATTAACACAATAAAGGGCGGGGGGGACCAACTTACGCAAAGCAGGAACATAAGGGATGTCCTGGATTGCTTGAATAAGTCCAGCTCAAACATTCATTTATATAATCTCATTCATTCATATAAAAAGTCCCATCTAAATCAAGATTTTCCACTGTACGAAGTTCCACAGTTCTTAGTGAAAGATTCTCTAGAATTTCACAAACTATAATTTAATAAAAATTTCAAAGTAACAATATTAGAAAAATGGCAATACTGTATATTAGAAGTATAGTTACTCAATTTAACTAACCTTCTAAGTCTTTACCAAGACAAATTTTCAGTCATGCCTTTTCAGTGAAGTCTCCAAGCACACCAAAACAGTAATGAAGACAAGCTTGTAGATGACTACATAGTTATATTTAGGACTACATAGACTCATGCCCTGGAAAGGATGCTGAACAGAGAAAGGGAAGTAACAGTTGAGTTTCACAGTTGTGTTTTTGCTTATTCCTGAACTAAACCAAATCAAAAGAGAAAATTAGTTTTCATTACTCTGGGAAATCCAGACAAGATAGAATATTGAATCTTGTATTAATCAAATAACAAATGCTGAGTTTTTACATATGAGAAGTCTAGATTCAGACAAACACAAAGTGGCTTCTTCAAGATAAAAGGTAGCAAATTGGTATAATGGCTGTGGGTCTCCACACACTAATTATGGCAGTAAAATGCTATAACCCAGAATGGAATCCACCTCATCTGTCTCCATATAGCCTAACTGTGCAGAAAACTTACTAGAATTCAGAATTCACCTACCTTTTTATTAAAGCTTTTAAGCTGTACACAGTAATTCTAACAAGCACACACTTAAAAAAAAAGAGGTGCTACATACCCACAGGTATCTTGAAAAGTGTTTTCAGTCATTTCTAGTTTTAGTTATAAGGCTGATGCCATTTTATTATATTTTGCAGATAATACTTATTCCTGGGTAAACTTTACAGTATAACCGAGTTCATCAGCATGCAATATTACCATCGTTATTTCTATTGCAATTAAGAAAATAAAAATGTTTAAGCCAAAGGGAAAGATTCAAACATTTATGTAAACATTTCATCTTATAAAGCCCTTCTGTTTCCAGCACTTCACTCTATTTTTTTTTTTAAATCACACTGTATCATAAATTCAATTTATACTTTAGTGAATTAATAATCTAAACAATCTATTACCACATATTAAAAGACACTGAAACAGATGAATTTGACCTCTGTATCAAGGTTACAAGCAACACAAACCACAACCAGGAACTGAATTCAGTGTTCAATTTCCCAGATTTGATTCCAATGATTATTTTAAATCATTGCCTTTAAAGAGCCAACTATATTTCAAAGCAAAAGTAGTAGTAGGGTCAGGATGATTGAACTAGTTACATGAACTAAAAGGTATAAGGCCTCCATATTTACAGATTTAGATCATGTAAGAGTGACTTCAGATCCTGAATCTGTTTCACACTGATCTATTTTTCTTTTCTGATGTCAGATTAATGATTTCATTAAGCTAGTCACAATTAGGTTTTTGTTTTGAGGAGTTTTGGTTGTTTTTTTAAAAGTGATCCCTGTAATTAAGTGCTAAAGAAGAAAGTCACAAAAGAGCAAAACTAGCTAAACATAAGTCAACAAATAAACTAGATGCCCATCAACTTCAAGCCTGGTTCACATCTCCCCACACTAGTATTCTAGGTAGAACACAGCAAACCTTTTTGTAAGCTCTGATTACATACATTAGATAATCTCACACATACATTTCTAAAGAGGAACTATACCGGTAAACTGAACAGTTACAAGCAAAAAAACTGTATGAAGAGACAGTCTCATTTATAGTCATGCCTTAAAACATTAAAACCCACCTTTATTAAAGACATTCAGTTACTGCAGACCCACTCTAGAGCTTTAACAAATATTGTACAAGCAAAACCAATACCCTACAGTTGCAGTAGCAGGAACCAAAAGTTCCTACAAAACAATTAGTTTACACATACCATTTGTACCTAAGTTTTGCTTCTTAAACTACACGGATACCTTTTCCACTCAACACTTTCCTTAAGAAAACCAAAATACTACAACAGAGCAAACAAAAGTGTTGCTACTTCTGTACAACTATTTCTGTAAGACTGTATCTGTAAGAGAATTAGCACAAGTGAAGGAAATAATAACAACAAAATCTAAAATGAAGGTAGGAAGCTCAGATTTATTTTGAGCAACTTTATCAAAATGAGTGCAGCATCACATCCTATTTGCCACTTAGCTGCCAATTCTGCAAGTACTTATGTACTTGCTTATCTTTAGATACCCAAGTAGTTCCCTTAGGATCAGTCCATAAATTCTATACTACCAGCATCTGGGGAGTACACTACCCATCTTTAGCTCTTCGCCTGTCACCACAGATTACTCTTCTCCCTCCACTGGCCTAACTAATATTAGCTTTGAAGTCTGTTTGAACATCTATTTAAAAATATAAAGGGGGAAAAAAGAAAGCATTTTCTGTATGTTAGATGCTCCATAAATAAGAGGGAAAGAAGAAATAGAAATAATATCACACTTAAAGAAACAGAAAAATATTCTTAAGAATCAGTAATGGCATATTGTGCTTTGAAAAGAAATTATCCCAGGGCCAAAATAGGATTTCAATATGACTGTGCACTAATGAGTTCATTTACATATGTCTTAGAAAATTTTATGTACCACAACTTCAAGTAAGATTTAGTCCCAATAGAATTTAACAAAAACAATTAATTTTCTTTTCTCAAAATAAATACTTAGTATATTCTATGATCAGTAATTCATTCCTTGCACAAATAAGTTATAAAATTTAGAATTGCATTTTGAGTGTTCTGGTTTTTTTTTAAATCAAGTTATGACAGATCAAAGTATTTCCTGCCAATCAAAAGAAAGGCTATTAACCTCATTTACTTGATTTAAAGTTCGGAGAAGTTTCATGTTTGCTTCAGACCAGCAACTTCAGCAACCACTGAAAAGACAGCACCAAACACACACACAAGAAACAACCCATCAGCAGTGACATCTTGCTACCTGTAAGTGTCTACAAAGCACATTGCTAATTTAAAGTCAGTCTCTCAGAAAACTGCGATCCTTCAATAGAACCAGGTAAGAAGTTGAACTAGACACCACTGTATATCTATCCTAACATAGCTATTCAGATGCAAAATTGAAGCTACTTCAATTCACATGCTTCCTGCTATGATTTCCAAACATGAAGTCATGCTGAAGAAAGCTGGACTTTTTCCAGGATCATTTTGGGGGGGGGGAATAAAAACCAGCACACACAACAAAACCAAAAGAAACAACCCACAAAACAAAACAAAAACTAACCCACCACATTCAGAACAAGTCTAAGCATCACTGGGGAATGATTTTTTTATTACTCCTATTTTTATATTCTACCACACTGCACATCACTACGAACTTTAGCTCCTTATGTGCATCATAACTTAACACCAAAATAGCAAATCCTCTCTGAACTGGCAGAACTCAAGTCCGAGTCACAAGTTTCTGACCTTCTCAGGTATGCAAAATTTGATACCATACCTACTACGTCAGTATATAAAGTTGAGACATGCTTTAAATCTGGGCACAACTGAACTCAAATAACAGAGTTTATAAGAAAAAGTATTCAACAAAGCAAGTATTGACCTGTTAAAAAGCTCTGAGTTTGAGCCTCATCTTAAAAGTCTCATTCCTTGCTTTCTAACAAAAATCAAATTTGAGACATGAAACTGTCAGCAACATATGTAGCTTTAGCCATGCACAGCTACCTTTTATAGTCTCTTCCATGCCATCTGAAGGCAGCAGATACAGGCTAGCTCCTCTGGAGATGCTCTAAGTCACACACTCCACCAGCTTTTCCCCAGTTCTGAATATAAAGAGAGCCAAGGACAATCAGTCAACTCACCAGGCTAAGTTGCATGCCTAGAAAGAAGAGAAAATGTTTGAGTCTTGATCAAAAGACATGACATGATAGATGGGAGTACCAAAACAGCCAAATGGCAAAGTAAGAACAATGACAGGACAAACAGTTTTTTACTAAGACCACGTAAACAAACAAGTTTGGGTTTTTTTTTTCCCCATGCTGATGCCTTTCTCCTTTGAGCCAGAAATACAAGGAGAGAAAAGCAGCAACACAAGATCCTCATTAAGCGAATTCTTAAATTACACAGGGTGTGCAGGGATACACCCTGCTCTGTTAAAAAAACCCCCCAAAACCCCACAGCACTTCAGCACTAGCAAAAGCCTGATTTATTTTTTCTCCTCTCTTCAAAAAGACTTAGACAATGTCATTGTTTAGACAGCTTATCATAAAACTCAGACAATTTCTAATGAAATTATAGATTGGTTTACAAAAACATTAAGCCTAGAACTGTAAGTTTCCCATTTTGCATTTAATTAAATGCTACAGCTCCCGTCTTGCAAAGATTTATGCATATACTCAACCTCATACAGGTGAGGCATTGCATTGTGAAGGCTGTTATGCAGAGGCAGTAACAGCTGGTATAAGCCAATATTAATTTGAAGCACACAGTTGTAATAGTTACAAGGGGTTTTCATTTGTGTTTAACATCATTTTTAGGCACAAAACACATTTATTAACACAAAGTATCTCCTACGGTAAGTTAGATGTGCTGCAAAACTACAACAGCAGCACCATTTTTGTTCATTTTTACTTTCAGGTTTTCTATCACTGATGCACTTTATTATTATACTCCAACTATAAACATAAGTAGGAGTCAGATGTTTCTCAGCCTTGATTTTCATTAGTTGTAAATCCACACTTTTTCACTTTCAGATCTCAGAGCACTTCACTGAAGTACTACATGGAATATAACAGAAAAGTAGAAAGCAAGGATCATGAGAAAA
Source organism: Antrostomus carolinensis (assembly GCF_000700745.2). NCBI lineage: Eukaryota > Metazoa > Chordata > Aves > Caprimulgiformes > Caprimulgidae > Antrostomus > Antrostomus carolinensis. The sequence continues at coordinate 1,400 of NW_010307640.1, read as the reverse complement.
AAGAGGGACAAAAAACCCAAACCTTTTGCTGCAACAATTTTTTTCCATGTTTAAGTTTGGTAGCAGCATGTTCTGCCTCCTATATTACAGATTTCTGTAATATATTATGCTCAAAGCAAGTCTGAAACATCTTCTGAACATTTTTGCTGTTCATAAGTTACTATATTCAATAGCCATTTGAGCATCCATACCTTCAGGAGCTTCACATTCTGCCCTTAAGTTACAGCATGAACAAGGCTATTTTCCCTAGTTACTTTTACGAAGAAAAAAAGGAAGCCAGTTTTCCTCCAAAATTTTCAATTGTCAAGACCTCTTTTTAGATTTTTATTCTTTATAATTCCTGTCACAAAATCATTTATGAGTCACTAGAAAGAACCACAACAAATTAGAGCATTAATAAAACAAATCTCTATAATATGCAAGAATTTTGAAGGGAAGAATTCTTATGATATTGACACTCCACAATCATGTGTTAAAAACCAGATTAACTGGAGAAAAGAAAAACTTTCAGAGTCAGCATTAATCCATAGTCTCTTTTGATGCTCGCTCCCTTGGTACGCGGTATTGGTTTTCCCAAGGCCAAGTGCTCAGATAAATGACATCATCACTTTTAGTGGAAAGGCATTAATAGGACAGGGGGCAAAAGGCACAAAGTGGAACGAAGAAAGTTCCATATGAAGATGAGGAAAAACTTTACTGTGATGGTGACAGAGCACTGGGACAGGCTGCCCAGAGAGGTTGTGAAGTCTCCTTCTCTTGAGATGTTCAAAACCCACCTGGATGCAGTCCTGTGCAACTTGCTCTAGATGTACCTGCTTTGGCAGGGGGTTGGACTCAATCTCCAGAGGTCCCTTATAACTCCTATCATTCTGTGATTAACATGAAGAAAAAAATATGGAAAGGCTCAAGTACCTTTGAAAACCCCCAAGGGCTGTAACAAACAAGGGAAGAAAGAAACTTCCTGCTCCCAAACTGTCAGTCTATAAATCCCAGGAAACTGGGAATACTGGTCTTTAACCAGCGAATGCAAAGAAACAGTGAAATAACTTACCAAGATCAACCTTAAAAAAAATAAAAAAAGTCAATGAAAGCCTCAGTTATTTTTTGCATGACAATGTCAAGGTAGAAATGGTTATATAATGACAGATTCTACAAAAGGTATTCAGATGCCACATCAAATGTTGTGTAGTGCTTTGGCATTCCTTGGCCAGCACATGTATACCAAAACCTGGGGCCAACACACTACAAAAATTATGCTGTTGTAATTGCCCCTTGGCCATCACGGTTTTCCAGGTATGTATTGACAAATAGGTACCTGCTCACACCAAAGCTACCTGAGGTCTGTGATGCATATTTGAGTCTGCTCTTGAACAGCTCAAAGTCCGAGTGGAAACCAGTGA
>NW_010307639.1:0-6633 GCF_000700745.2 Antrostomus carolinensis | reverse complement strand
TTATTATTATTATTATACAGAAGATTAGATAAAAAAAAAAGAAATTTAACATTGAAATAGGTCAGTGATTGCAAGCCTGCAAAATACAGGAAATATGAGTAGGAAACATAAGAGGGAGAGATATGAACCTAAGAATGAGAACTGCTGAATCAAGTCTTCAGGTGAAACTATCTGAGAATCTGTTCAAGATTAGATTATTTAAATTATATTAAATTTATTGTAGCATATATACTTGCAGTACCACACAAATCCAACTCTGTCCATCTTTTCTACAAGGCTCAAACTTGTAGCCTGTCTGTATTCTATACTGCAGCTATATGGAAGAGATATGTTTTTAAGAAACAAGCTGTGGTTTTGTTGTGGTTTCAAACCAAATGATAGTGTGGAGACTGAGTGGATTCAGATGCCTAAAAACTTTCACCACAGATTACATAACTTTCCTGTTCTGTCTGAGAGAATGTGAACTCCAGGAGAGACTGGTGGGTCAACACAGGGGTTCCAGATGTGCCATGTGCCCTCCTTCAACTGCTCTTCTCCTGTCAGGCATCTCTGGAAGTCAAAGACATGGTCCTGACCCTATTGCAGGGTTTTAGGATCCCTGAGGTTTTTTTCCCTGAGTGACTCTGGACACTATCCATGCTGAGGTGGGTTAAAGAATACTGAAACCTTTACTGGGCTATTCAGATTCACTGGATGCCCAACAAATGATTGGTGCCGGTGTTCAGCCTTCCTGTCTCAAAGGATCTCAGTCGCAACTTTCACACCGTTTCAAAGGCTTATTAGCTATTCCCTTATCTTATAGGGTCAATTAAAGCTTATCCACATATGCTAAGACTGCTTTTGACCAGGCCGAGCTTAATGCTAACCGCTACAAGTTTCTATACCAAGCACTTTAATGTCAAGCATTAGTGTTGGCAAGAACTTGGGACATAATTCATCTCAGCATCAAAAGCCTAAAGATTAGTCATCTAAGTTGCCTTTTCAATAGCTATTTCTTTTCACTGACTAAAAAATGAGCCTTGTTCAGGAACAGATAACATTTAAGTCACAAATCCCACTTTCAGGCATCCCTTAAGCTTAAGGGAGAATTCAGTAAGATTTTCACCTAGTATCCAATATTAGGTTTCTAAGGAAACAGCTGGATATTTGTTCTTTGCCGAAAACCAAAACTACAGAATTAACTATTTCCTTTTAAATTCCATTGTTTCCCCTCCTATTTTAAAGTATATGTTTTATACCATTCATCATCTCTTTATATATTCAGCTGTTGACTGGTTTCTAAAAGTCCATTCACGTGGTCATATAATGCTTTCCCAAACCATTTTGCCATATGATTAGTTCCTAAGTCAACTTTTTACACCCTGCTCTCTCCTAAACACACTAACCTTCTGACAGTTTAGGACAGTAACAAAACTTACATAATAATACCATAATTTGTCATTTATACATGTGCATACATTGGTCATAACCTACAAAAAAGAAGAGTATGATAAAGGACATGAGCTTTCTAACCACTGTGACCAGCACTCACCCTGTGCCTTGACTGGTAGATATTCTTTCTCCTGAATTGCTGAAGTCTTTTTCGAAGCTCTTAAGTGGGAAATATTTAAAACATTTTTCTTCTCTGGATGGAGGTATTGAAAGCTTATGCATAAGAGCTTTCATGCCATCCCAGAATCTCATTTACTGTATTCTCCTGGGCATAATTCACATTGTAGTATTCAACAAGGACCTTCTCTAATTCTGCAGTAGTGCCATATTTTTGCACATTAAAAAAAAAGTGTTAGTCATTTATTTAAACAGTTTAAGGCTGAAAATGTCTGGGCTCATGTTATATAGCAAGCGCATGATTTGATATTGAATTCTTACCTGACTTCATAAGATTTAACCTTATACCTTGTGCATATATTATGAATTTGCTGTAACAAAAGAGAAGTTAATGTCTTTATATATTTGATGTCTGTGGGTGTAAAAAGTACAACTGCAGACATTAGCATTTAATTTTCTCCAAATGTCTGCCAGTTAAAGATCCCTGAGGATTTTGTTTAATTTGTAAGTGAAAGCTGGAAGCCATTCTGCTTTCTCTGTGTCTGTCCTCCACACCAGAGTTCAATTAAACATCTCCCCTATGGTTTCCTTCACCTGCAAAAACAAAGCAAATGTACTAACAGAAAAAGGACCTGCATCTGAATTATACAGGTGCATGTCGGTTAGGTGGATATATATGCAAGTGAATAGCCAAGCTGTCATTCTTCACACTTGCCTCCAGTGAAAATAAATCTCCTCTATTTACTTTCACTCATTAAATCATCTAAAACAGCATTTTTCTGTTGATTAAAACAGCTAAATTTTCTTTGGGTGCTGGAAGGTCACAGACAATTTTTTCTTCTTTTGTATTTGTCATGTGCTTTCTTATTCAACAGAAAAAATAAAAACATTTACAGCACTTTCACAGATTAGCCTTTTATATCCTCAGATGTTGACACACAAGTGAAAGTTGTGATAAGCAAGGCAAAAGGAAGACAAAAAATATATGCCACAAAACCAGAGACGTTTCAACAGTGTCAAAAATTACGATGAAAACTGAGCAAGAAAAGATATGTACTTTTAAATTAATTTAAGCAAGCTTTATTATATAACAGCAGATTGCAATTTTGCAGGTAAGAAATCTTCAGCTAAAAAATAATCTGATTCAACCAATAAGAAACAAAAATAAAAATCAAAAATGTATCTCTATGGACTGATATGCCATGTAACACTGGCAATCACCCAAGCCACAAAATGATAGAGAATTTCTTACTATTCTGTTCTGTTCTCTGATGGTACTACTATCATGTCCAGTGTTTTAAAGTTTGAGTTCAAAAGCTCTGTATGTATGTACAGGAGCAGAAGTGTATGTGTAAATATATATAAAAGAACAAAAGGGAGAAATCAATGTAAATCGTGAGTTGAAAGATGTCATTAATGAGGTTAAAGATAACCTTCAGAAATATGTGGTCAATATGATGTGGGGTAGGGACATTGAAACAGTGAGTCAAAAACAGTGAATTATATTATTTTTGTACTGAAATAAGAGGGTAAATTGATAACATGGGTAAGCTGCAGAAACAGTTAACCCAGTGGCAATTAACTTGCTCTCCCTACCAGTTTTGCTTGACATTTCTATGTCTGATGGAGATTTATCATCATGTTTGCTAACCACTCTTGACTAAAGGGTACTTGATCTCTTTCTTCACCTCATGTCCAAAGGATGAAAGCGTCTCATGCAGAGTCCTTTGAAGCTTATTTCGTGATCATTTCTATAGGACCCCATTAGGACAGCTCAGAGTGTAGTGTGATCAGCTGCCACTAACTGTATCTCTGACCTCAGTGTCAGCACCTTTCAGCATTGTGTTCTTCCTCATTACCAATGTCCCTCACAACTTCCTGTTTTTTGTACATTATATTTGTCCTTGCTGATTGAGATTCATGTTCACAATCAGCATTGGATACACCTCCAAAGCATGATCTATTTGTATGTGAAGAATGGAATGAGACTTTCATACTAATGATGTATGTCCTCTATAGACATATAATCTAAGTGGCACAAATTCATAGGCTTATATCTTTTACTTTTTTAAAAAAGAAAAAACCCACAAGCATAAAATAATCAGTTTTGAATGATAATATGGACAATATGAAGTACTGTCTAAGAAAAAAGTTATTGTCAAAAATTACATCCAATAATCTGTAATATATAACAGATGTACACTGGGAAGAAGGGAAAGATTAATCCAGAATGTAGAAGGATGTCTGCATAGTCACAGAATCAGGATCATGGGAAGTTATCTAGAGCATGCACAACTCACTATTAACAGGGGAGACAGGAGGAGGACGTGATTTCAACTAGCTTGCCTACTACATATGTTTCTGAGGAGAAACAATATTAAAAAAATATTAAAACAATATTAAAAAACCTTATCTCATATATATTGACATTTTAAATGATAAATTTCATGCATTTTAGAAGAGAATTATGTTTTTCAGAAGAAAATGACTTAAAATAGAACTATCTAGATCTTATGTGAAATTTATATTAGAATAATTTAATAATGTCATATTATTTTATATTAAAAATAGAATTTGCATTTTTGAACTACACAGTCTGCAAAAGACAGCTATAAACCATGTAAAAAATAGTGAACTAGAATATGCAACAAATACATTCGCTGATTTATTGTTAGCCTGGTGATCACCTCACACTACTCTCCAAATTTTCAAGTTCCTCCTTGCATTTCTTCCTTTTTCTAGATAAATACATTCTCTTTTCCTTTACAGTAATTCCTTTCAGGGTGAGGAAGGAAGGGCAGAAATAACCTGCTGACTGTGTGCCACTGATATCTTGCTGAGAACGGTTAATTTTTTAACTTAGAGGACATGATGTCTGACATGAATACAGAACTACAGATCATATAATGCAGAGAAACTCGTATATTTCTTATAATTTACTACTGATTCTCACCTCTGTGCCTGAGACAAGGAAATGGGAATCGAATGGGGACTTAAAAGGTATGTTGTAATTGTAGACAATTAAATGAACCTTACTATTTCATACGAACACAATGTGAATTTATATGCTGTTTATTTTAAGAGGAAGTTAACGAGTTGAGGAAGTATCATATATATGTGACATTATATTTTGTTTTCCATTCTGCATGAGGAATTTTTATATTTGGAATTCTTTATCATCTTGAAGACAGTGAAATTTCATTTCACAAGCAAAATGTTCATATTTCCAATTTACTCATTAAAAATTAAAGGAAATAGAAAAGAACTCATCAAAAACTAAGTTTTGCTTACTATCTTATTTATCACTTGTAATTCTCTAGTAAAATTTTCTCAGCCTAGAAAATTATTTTACTTTCTTGAAACTATTTTCAACCACAGAAGTTAAATATGGTTGGATCTAGTGCCTACTGATTTCATTAGTCACTAAAGTGATCAGATTTCTAATAAATGTTTGATATAGTTGAAAAATTTTCTATGTAGTATTCGTGAAAAAAAACAGATCCTAGGTGGGGTTAATATGAAATATTTATACATAATTAAGTTACTAAATATGTAAATCCTTAACTAGGTAACTAAAATGTTAAAATATTAGGATTATGGAATAGATACAGAATCTGAAACTGAGGGATTTTAATCCCATCTGACTACAGTTTTATATGGTGGAATTTTTTCCTGTTTTAGCAGTTTAAATGCACTTTATTTTTTAAGAAGTATAAGGATCAAATTAGATTATTTGCTGCTAGTTATTTTGTGACTTCTGATAAAGTCTTAAAAGATCAGTGGAGGTGAAACTGCCTTTGAAAGTTCCAAGATTAGGCATCACAAGAGTGATAAATGTCTTCACTGCTGAAAAACAAAGCATTCTTTGAAACTACTAGAAAACACTTAAAATTGTATGTCCTTTCTGTACTTTTCCTATTTAAGGTTCCAGCATAATTAACTGCAAGATCAACCTAAGAAAGAAGTTTAATAATAATTGCAAAACTCAGTTGTTTCCTTGGGTTTGTGTAAAAGAAGAAAGATTGAGATATTTCTTGAGCTTGATTTACCCTACAGATTTACTGGTGCTCCTTACAGTCCTGTTTTTTTGAAGATCACCTTAGTCTTCCTTTGAGAGGAGACTCAGATGTGTAGGAGAAACCTGTGCAGTTCAGCATCTTCCAAAGTATTGCCTTTGGGAACAAAACTCCCAGGACCACCATGGAGCAGAGAATCTACTTGCCCTGTAGCATATACTCTCTTGCTTAGGTTTTGTGAATACCTTTTTTTTTTAAAAAAAAAAAAAAGGAAAAATATATTTCTGCTTTGACCATTTTGACCAAGTTGAATATGAGCCAGCAATGTGTCCTGTGGCAAAGAATGCTAAAGATATTCTGGGATGCATTAAGAGAAGTGTTGCCAGCAGGTCCCATGAGGTGATCCTTCTCTACCCAGCACTGGTGAGGCCACATCTGGAGTACTGTGTCCAATTCTGGGCTCCCCAGTACAAGCAAGATATGGACATACAAAAGATAGTCCACAGAAAGGCTGTGAAGATGATGTTTTAGGGGCAGGAGCATCTCTGCTATGAGGAAAGGCTGAGAGAGTTGGGACTGTTCAGCCTGGAGAAGAGAAGGCCCAGGGGGGATTTCATCAGTGTGCACAAATACCTGAAGGAAGGGTGCAGAGAAGAGAGAGCCAGGCTCCTTTCATTGGTGGCCAGTGTCAGGACCAGAGGCAACAGACACAAACTGAAACACAGGAGGTTTCCTCTAAACACCAGGAAACCTTTTGTACTGTGAGGATGAGAGAGCCTTGGAACAGGTTGCCTGGAGAGGATGTGGAGTCTTCATCCCTGAAGATATTCAAAAGCTGTCTGGACGTGGTCCTTGGCAGCCTGCTCTAGGTGGCCCTGCTTGAGCAGGGGAGTTGGACCTGCTGACCGCTAGAGGTCCTTTCCAACCTCAGTTATTTTGTGATTCTGTGATTCTTTAGCAATATTTTTTTCCTATTCATTTTCTAATAATTCCACCATCTTGTTTGTCTTCTTGATTTCAAGAAACTTTGATGAATGCGGTGGGTGCACTGGTGACAGAAGATACAGAG
>NW_010307638.1:0-3283 GCF_000700745.2 Antrostomus carolinensis | reverse complement strand
GGGGGGGGAGGGGCAGTGTTTAGGGGTAAAAGTGGCCCAGAGAGTAAGGAGTGCAAGGAATTAAGGGATTGTAAAATACATTCCTTCTTTTTCAGGTCTCTCATTTTGCATCATACTTAAAATAACACGGTTGTCAGTAAATAAACGACATTTTCTTTTTAGGGGTGAAGGGATACCAAAGGGCAGGTTATTTTACATACTGTAATGGTTAGAACAGAATAATGAAAGTAGGGAGTCTGGTTGTGTCTCTGGCAGACACTTGTCTATTTTAAAGAAATAAACTTAAATTGAGGTGAGATTTTTTGCTTCTCCAAGATCCTTCCCTGGAAGGGTGTTTTTTGCCAGTTGATGGAGCTGGCAAAAAGAACACAGACACCAACAGAATACTAGAAACAAACTTATTTTAGTCTCGTTTAAAACAGGGGAAAAAGAAGAATAAGCAAGGTACAGAGTTAAACAGGGTGATGCACCTAATCATTCCTGCATAAGAGAAAGCGTAGTGATTAAGAAAGATTCATCACCAATTGCCCAAATTCCTTCTCATCACCCCGATCGTGTATCAGCTGGGGAGCCTCTGTCATGGGGAAGGATCAGAGAACTTTCCCTGGCAATTGGGAAGTCCCACACAGTGCGTCCACTGGTAGGTGAGGTCTCCATCCGTGCTGTGAGAGGGTCCTGATTTTACACAATCTAACAAACAAATTACGCAGAGAGAAGGGCACGGCCACATCTGGTGGGGAAGTTTCACTTCACACGGGCACAGCCCGGATTTGGCCAGGATCAGAGATGTGTCCAAGAAGCTGCTGTTCTGCCCCTGGCTTTGGATTGTAGGAGGAAAAGTCTCACAGTTTTATTTCATGCTGATGTGATACAGGTTGGGGAAAGAATCTCATGGTCACATTTCATGCTACTATAATACAGGTTGGAAAGTTCACTCAAAAGTCAACTTTAATTTAAGTCTTACAATTTAGGCCTTTGTATATCAAAGGGGCACAGTGCCTGCAGAAGCAGCGGGGACACATCCTGCTCCACACTGTCCATATTCACACTCCAATATACTTTATGTATAGTTTACCCCCTTGCCTCCAAACCAGTCCTTGTAAGCCAGTCTCAGAGAATCCAAGAGTGTGACAGTCATATTTTCTAATCCTCGGTGGCAGCAACTAGGCCAAGGGGACTGTGCCCATCTAATCAGGAATGCACACCAACACGTCATGATGCAGGGGCAGGTGGGTCAGGGCTATTCCTGTGTCGCGTTACCCCCATGCACAGCTTCTGCCATGAGCCCTAGCCAGACCCTTCTGAAGAACATAGAACTACATATTTAATATATCATTTGGACAGTTTCAATTAATCCACTTGCCTCAAGCACTGAATGTACAGAGTAAGTAATAAAGGAAAAATGAAACTGGTACAAAACAATACCAAGTATTTGCCAAGGCCCTTAAATTGCTTGGGTCACAATAATACAAACATCAGATTTATGTATTCTGATGTAGATAACAGCACAACTGTTTGCTGTTTCAGGTACAATAATTTAGTTACCAGCTGCAGAATGCTGCAGAGGACTTGTGTTATACCCACATTAGAGGCAAAATAAAGAATTCACTTACATAACTGTCTATGTTTAACTCATATCCAGAGCTAAACTATAGCAGTTGCTTTATCCCCAGCTAAGAAGGAGAATCAGGGAAACGAGAGGAGACCCACGATTAAAATAAAAACAGATCTAATGAAACAGCAAAACTAATATTAATACTAATGCCAAAATAAAATATACAAAGTTATATTCAGCCCAGTAAATGTACAGCAGTCACAATGAACAGAAGAGCAGTGCTCAGGAGCAGAACGATGAGCAAGCCCCTCCAGCGATGGTGACCCTCAAGAGAAGAAGCAGGAAGAGAAAGACCCCAACATGAGTAAATCTTTCCCCTTCATAATGAGCGTGATGTTTAAGGTATGGAACACACCTGTTAGCAGCTCAGGTCAGCTGCCCTGGGTTTTGTCCCTCCTAGCTTAAGCACCTGGCTGACTTGAAACTGCTAAGGCCTGCATACCACAGCTGGCTTATGATTCTATCCCAGCCAACCCAGGACAATAACTAATGCATTAAAATATACATTGTCAATGAGAAAATTCCATGTGGTAGACACATATGTTGGTCGATAGGTAAATTAAAAACTCCTCCGGGGTGGTGATATACTGCAAATTCACACTTTCACAATAATAAATGAAAACACTTCAGAGAGGAGAGAGAAATCCATTATACAGAAGTGGAAAGGACACAAATTGAAGTTAAATGTGCTGATCCAATGGAGATAATTTTAAAATTTGTCTGAGGCTGATGGATAACGTCAAATGAGATTACAGCAAGCACTGGTTAGGCTGTAGTCCTACAGACATCTTGCATTTAATCTTTAAACACCGCATTTACCTTTAAACATTGCCAGTCCTTCCTTAAAAGCCACTGAGATTACTCACAGGTGTGACTTCAATAATGTGTGTGCACATTGCAGATCAGGAACCCAAGTTTGTAAACCGAATTGTGCCAACAATAGTTTGCTTTTCTCCAAAAATAGTTAAATGGCTTTTATCCGATTTAGTTGTTATTCTGGCAGGAATCAAGCAGCTGTTCAGGTGAAAGAAAGGTCTCATTACTAGGTTACAAAAGCAGAGGGTGCAGCCTACCGCTGGCAAAAGGTGGTGTTGGATTGGGATTGTCTTCCCATGGCCTCGGTCCCGGTAACAGGGGCGAGGTGCAGTTCCCACGAGAGAGGAGCATTATTTTTGTGCTAAATTAAATCATGGTGGCAATTAGCAAAGGCAGCCAAGAGAAACGACACTGAGTTCAGTGCAGGGCTTTCAGTGACGGCAGGCGGAGAACAGGCTCGTTCAGAAGCTGGCGCACACCAGTACCGTTTGGTGTTCATAGACAATTCTTCTGCCAGAGGCAATTGTGGGGCTGCTTTGCCGAGTGGACTGTCAAATACGGAAATAACAAGACTGAAATCTCAAAGTATGTTTCCTTCCCTTTTTCACTGGGTTCTTTTGCTTAACCCGAGCTGACTCTGAACTTTTGGTCCAGGCTGCTTTAACCTCGCTCCTGGCACAAGGAGACCGGCGGCCGGTGACTCCCTGCCGTGGGCGAGGGGCTGCAGCTGTTGTGGGGGCCGATGTCTGCGGGCCCACCCAGCAACCCACGGGGGAACAGCGCGGCCCTGACGGGGGTGGCTTTATGGGGCGCTCTGGGACGCAGAACCAGCGCTTTGGGGTCTGCCGGATT
>NW_010307637.1:0-7642 GCF_000700745.2 Antrostomus carolinensis | reverse complement strand
GCCCCGCTCCCACCGAGCCCAATCGGATTTATTCAGGGTTTTTTGTTGGGTTTTGGTGGTGGGTTTTGGTTTTGGTTTTGTTTTTTTTCCATCTCCCCCGTCGTGCTTTATGTATTGGTTTCCCTCGTCACCTACCGGTTAACTTTCCTGTGACTGGCTTTAACTCTTGAGATCTACATGGATGTTGCCCAGAGCACTTTTCTTGCCTTCACTGTCCCTTGCTGGGGTCAGATTTCATTCTAACCGGACTCTGTGTGCCTGCATGTGTGTTCTGAGTGCTTGGAAATGTTGCTTTCCTTTACAAGAGCTATGCATTAATTGTAACCAAGGTAAGACTCGCTGTTCTTGTTCCCTCATGTGCATGTCTAAATTAGATGTTTCTCTAAAGATGAAGTATGTATTTTCTTTTAAACAGTGGAGTCATATGTAGTCCTTCCATTGATCAGAACTTGTGAAAAAGCAGCATAGAAGTTGGGAAAAAATAGACCTATTTATCAGGAGATACAGCTTGGCTTGCTGAACTGATCTGCTTTTCTCTGTTGCAGCGTTTGTGATGCTCAAAAGAATAATGTGTGTCTTATTTTGTTTTCCCTTTTGACAGACCTGTGAGTGACCATAGGCTTGGCTTGACCTTGATTTTGATGGCTTTGTCAGAAGATCTAATGATATGATTGCATTTCATGAGGTGATTGCTCTCCAGCCTCTATGGTTTAGGGTATAAACCACTTCTGCCACACTGTCACTCATGGACCATTCAGATTTTTTTTAAACAGACCTTTCAGCTATTTTTCTTTCCTCACTTCCCTTCCCCCCCCTCCCACCCCTCAGTTTTTCCTTAATGTTGGGAGCCTTATTCTACACTCGGATGTGATTGACAGTCCTGCTGCTTCGTGCTGCTGATTTCTGTTTCAAAGTACAATGGCTCTAAGTGGCAACTGCAGGACTTACCTTCCCCCTCGAGAGCAGGGGACTGGGCTGCACTCCTTCCCAGAGGTAGTGGAGCTAAACGTGGGTGGCCAGGTTTACTTCACTCGCCACTCCACCTTGGTTGGCACCCCTCACTCCCTGCTGTGGAAAATGTTCACCCCAAAGAGAGAGACAGCCAACGATCTGGCCAAGGACTCCAAGGGAAGATTCTTCATCGACAGAGATGGTTTCCTTTTCCGCTATATTCTGGACTATCTCAGGGACAAGCAAGTGGTTCTGCCTGACCACTTCCCAGAGAAGGGAAGGCTCAAGAGGGAGGCTGAGTACTTCCAGCTCCCGGACCTGGTCAAACTCCTGACTCCCGAGGACAACAAGCAAAGCCCTGATGATTATTGCCACAGTGACTACGAAGAGGTCTCCCAAGGCAGTGACACGAGAATATGCCCACCCTCATCGCTCTTACCGCCTGATCGGAAGTGGGGATTCATTACCATCGGGTACCGGGGGTCGTGCACTATTGGCAGGGAGAGCCAAGCAGATGCCAAATTCAGGAGGGTCCCAAGGATTTTGGTTTGTGGAAGGATTGCTCTGGTCAAAGAGGTCTTTGGAGAAAGTTTGAATGAAAGCAGAGACCCAGACAGGGCTCCAGAAAGGTACACCTCCAGGTTCTATCTCAAGTTCAAGCACCTGGAGAGGGCTTTTGACATGTTGTCCGAGTGTGGATTCCACATGGTGGCCTGTAACTCCTCGGTGACGGCTTCCTTTGTCAACCAGTACACAGACGACAAGGTCTGGTCCAGCTACACTGAATATGTCTTCTACCGTAAGTACCAGACATTTCTGAGGGAGAGATAACTATAAGCTGCTCTGCTTTCTTCTGCTGACTGAACGATTCTCAGAGCACAAAGAGTGCAAATTTCCTTGTGTCTGCTGCGGCCGGAGGCTTTATTTAGATCTGGGGGGATATGCTTCAGGTTAAGGTTTCGAAATGTAAAGCAAGGCTGAGCTCAGTGGCTTGGTCTTGGCTAGGTGGCAGCACAGACTGCCAAAAGCTCCCCATCCCTGGGGCCGAGGGATGCTGCTCTGTAAATCAGCCAGCTGACTGCCTCCCAGCCTCGAGTACGTGCGGGATGCGATACACGCCTTGCAAACACACTGCAGATTTAATTACAGAACATCTTCAAATGGGATTCAATTTACAAAGGTAATAGCTGCTTGATAATAGTCAAGCACAGTCAGCCCAGCCATCTGTCAACAAACCTGACACACTTATATAGGGAAGGGAAAACCAAATCCCGTCCCCCTGGCTGCTTTTCAACAGGGAGCCTTGTCGGAGCAGCTGATGTGCTCCGAAATGAGGGCTCAGAGCAGAGGGAGGCAAGTTGCTGCGCCTTGTTATGCAACATGCCTATGAAAAACAAACTGTCCTCACGATGAGAGGTATCTGCCCTGCTTACCGCAATCACACCGGCTCACACGCTGCTGTGGTGATTTTGGCTGATAGCTCTAGCAGGCTCATTAACTTCCTAAGTTGATATTCAGGTAGAGGCACCGTTACCAAGGGTAACACGAGGGTAATTTGGATCCTATAATTCTGTATCAGAAAATCATTCCACAAGTGCTGTGCTTAAATATTTGAGAGGTTCAGGAGGCTGTTTTCCTCCATTTTCCTCTCGAGGGAGTGAAGGATGGAACATTCCCCCCGCTCCATTTGCAGAAATGGGCTTTCACCAGCTGCTGCTTTGGACCAGGGGTTGGGAGCAGGATCCGGCTTTGCCGGCAGCCCCGCGGCGCCGCGTGCGGTGCTCACAGCCAGCAGGATGGGGAACGTGGAGAGCTGGCAAAAGTTTCAGATGAAGGATGTGTCAGGAAGCAAACGGTCTGTGTGTGATACTGGATTCAGCCCCATCTACTCTTGTGTCTCAGCTCAACAGGCAGCTCTGATCTGCTTATGTAATGATGCTTAAGTTAGCACCCTGAAAAGCCATCTGCCTTTCTGACATCCATAGATTTACTTCAAATTAGTTTTCTAGCTGGATTTCTTAGGAAAATGGTTCTAAGGTCATGGATCCACTCATATTCCAATGGGGGTGGATGATTTCTATTATTAGAAATAGAATTATTATTTCTAATTATTATTAGAAAGCCTTTTTTTTATTAGGCTTTCTGTGTTTGAAATCATAGTGTCTTGCACAAGTTATAGGAGGAAAATTAATGCAGTTAAAGGAATGGATTGGAATAAATTGCATTTGCATTTATATTTAAAATCAGGGAAAAAAAATCAGTTCTTTATAGGCACGATGGTTTGGTAATTGAAGGGGGGTGAAGGTTTTGCACAAATTGACAAACACAGACTCCTGATTTTCATATTACTGGAATTTTAACATTCAAGGATTGCTCATTGTTTCCAGGTCACTACAGCTGGGGTTAGGTACCGAGAGGTACCTTACAAAGTCAGGACAGTGCCAGTCTATAGTGGGGGTGACAAAGTCTTCTCTCACCAATGCAAAGAGAGCCCAGTCCAATTAAGTTCCTGGGAAGACTCTTCTCCAGTTCAACAGCCTTTGTATATGGCTCGTGTCAGTGTTATGGATTTTTGACAGTGATACAGTTCAGAGTTGGATTTTCCAAAGGGTCCTTCCCAGGGTCAAATCTAAAGCAATGACCGTGGTGCCAATTCATTCTCTTCTATCTCCATCCAAATCGGTCTGTTGCGCCATTTGCTCCTTGGTGCGGTGGAGCCGCTGGTGGGAGGTTCTCCAGCCGTGTGCCTGGGGCCTGGCTGCACTCAGCCCACCTGAGAGCAGGTACGATAGCTACAGAATTCACCTGGAGCCCAAGAAAGCCCTTTCCAAATCTCCTGAAGTCACTTTGCTTGAAACTTTGAGGACCAATAACATTGACATCTGGCTTTCTAGTGGAACATTACAACTTCTCTGCAGCTGCTTAGCCCTAATTATGTAGTTAGAAGCCACCAACTGTGTCTATATGAGCACTAACTCATCAAGCTGTTGTGATCAGATTAATGGGCCTGAACATGGGAGGTGTCTAATACAACTGGTTTGGCAGGTGTGGAGTGTCCTTTGCAGAGCTGCTCAGTAGCTCCTGCTACTCAACAGTTGAGGGACTCTTCAGAGCAGGGGAAGGATGGTTGTTTCCAAAGGAGGAAGAATAGAGGAACATTTTTTTGATACACCAAATACATCATAAGCTCCAAACACTACTCAGAAGGTAAATGCCTGTGCTTGGCAGGAAGATAAAGAACATTCTTCACATGCAAATCCTTCTGAAAGTAGATCAGATGGACCGAGGGGTATGAACCGCGCAGCTACTCCCATAAGTACAGAGTGTGCTGTTAACAAAATTGCACCATGAATATTGTATGAAGTTTTCTTCCCTTGTTCAGATGAAGGTGCTATTAAGGCTGATGGGAGGTTCCTGTTCTCTGTGGAGGAGGTTTTCCCGAAATGCAGGGCAGGCAGGAAGCGCCCAGTGCAGCAAACCTGCAGCTGCCCTGCTGAGTGGGTGGGAAGATGGGCTGCAAAGGCAGCACTGGGGATGACAGTGCAGTCCTCGGAGTGCAGCTGGGCTCCACTCCAGCTCCAGAGAGGCCGATGCAAAGGAAGGGTTGGAGACAGGCTGTGCTCGTCCTTCAGAGCCATAATTAAGCAGTTCTTTGAAACACGGTTCCTGCGTGGTGGGTGGGCAGGAGTCAGCCCAGCTCCTGCTCTCAGGTGGAGTATGAGTTGAGGTTGTGAGGTTCTGCTCAGGCATTTTCTATCTTTTCAGTTTCTCTCATGTCAAAGAAGTTTACTGAAATTTTATACTGGCTGAGGTTGGATTTCTGACTTGAAAAATTTTGTGGTTTGTTTTTTTTTTTCCCTCCTCCTGTTGTTTTAATGATTTGAAGTAAAACCATCTCCCAACACTGTCATTTTTGAAGAGGGTGACAGCCTGTGCTTGGATCTTCATTTTTAAATGTTTTCAACCTTTACAATGGGATGAATCAAAAATGTGCACTTGAACATCTGGTAAATGTTGTGGTGGGGGCGGGGGGTGTTACAGCATATGGGCTGGCTCAGCTTTTTGTAGCCTGGCCCCATTCCTGACTTTGCAGCAGCAGCAGCATCACGCTCTTCTTCACCACCTCCCATAACCTACCAGCCAGCTCTTTCTGCCTGCCTGGTCCCAAACTTGCAGCACTGCCAGGACTGTGGGTGACAGTCCCGCACGTGGAGGTTGGGATTGCTGGAACAGCAAAGTAACAGGTTGGAGATGGAGAAGGCTTGAGCTTCAGACAGCAGGTCAACAACATGGCAGGCTGTGGAACCTGGTGACATGGCGATGGGATGGGATGGGATGGGATGGGATGGGATGGGATGGGATGGGATGGGATGGGATGGGATGGGGTGGGATGGGATGGGAAGAAACTGCATGGCAGCCCCTGTCTGCATATTGCTCTTGCCCCAAAATCCCTGACATCATGTCCCTTCTCTCTCTGCTTGTCAGTGGCTGACACTGCAACAGGGTCTCAGAGCAGTTCTCAGTACAGAGGGGAGATCTTGACCCCAATATATCTCATCAAACCTCTTGCTCTTACCTTTGTGGCTCCCTGTGCTGCTGTGGGTGGCACCAACAAGGAGTGTGGTTGGCACCATGAAGAGCAGGTTGCCCTCTGCTCAGCTGGAGCAATAAAGTGGGGAGAGAGGAGAGATAGTAGGGAAAAAGGAACAAATATAGAAGAAGTACAGATGGAGGAAAAGGAGAGAAAATTCACACACAATCTGGAGAGAGATAACTAGGGAAAAGATGGGGGTACTGACAACTACACCAAGACATGGTGAGGGAGAACTTCTTAGATCCATCAAGCCTTTAGTTTAACCCAAATGTTTTCCTGCAACAAGCAGGTGGAGAGGGGTTGGCAAATGCTCCTTCAAGTTCACCAGCAGGAAAGAATATGGGGATTTAGAGAGATGACTGTCCCTGCATTTCCTCAGGCCATGTTTCAGTCTGAGCAAGCTGAAGAAAATCAGGACAACAGTCTGATTTGCTTAAGCCCTGCCTTGCACCATCCACCTCACGTCTGCACACGTGGAGCAGCTCAAGCACCTGCGGACGATCAAAGGAAGCTGTGAGACCTTCCTGGCACTGTAGCTCTGAAAGCCAAAAATTAATGAACAAGTTCTTGCTCCTGAAGGGCATGTGCAGCCTCCACTCACTCTAGAGACTGTGTGGACTTTGGCCTTCTCACCTCACTGCTTCCACATGATGCAGGCTGGGTGTGCTTTTCACTTGCTGGAAGGAGGCTGATGTGCAGAGATGTTTGTGAAGGAGATTTCAGATTATCCTGGGATAAAGAGATGAATCTCTGGGGTGGGGCTGTGCAGGAGGGAAGAGAAATACCAAGTGATACCCCCCGCAAGTGTGCTCTGATGCCGTTCAGGGGACCTGTATCTCTGGGATAATCTTGGTGTCCTTTATACAAGATGATCCACTTGGGATTGACGCAGCCAGCTGCGGGCAGACACTTTGTACGTGTGAACAGAGCTAAAAGATCCCTACTGATGTACATATCACTGACTCACAAACGAATTGTGTGGTAGAAATGTGACTACCAAAGCTGAGTGCTCTTGCACAGCGACACCCACAGCTGTGCTGTCACACGGGTTAGGTGGGGAACAGGAATATCACCCGTTTTGGTCTCTTTTTAAACTGATACTGTTCTAAGTTCTAGTAGTTGGTTCTGCGTGGTTTTAAATCAGTGAAGATCAAAATGACCCCAAAGATAACAAAATAGTCAAATCCAATGAATAATGCAAGTTTTCTTTCCTGTTGATGTGAGATGTTTCTGTTTCCAGGTAATTATTGTCATCAGCAGTGAATCTGGTCCATCTTGCCAAACAAAACTCTCTCTCACAAGGATGTTCGTCTGCAGGTGGTGGGGCTGCAATCAGCCAAGTCTGTGGTGTGTTCATGGCAGAAGGACCTTTGCTCTGACTTGTTTGGTCAGGCTTGAGTGATGGTTGACTTTTTCCTAGTTTGCCATAGCAGACTGAAAAGCCTGTAGGCTTTGTTGGTTTGAGTTATTCCGTAGATGAAAACTGCTGTTATTGATGAGAAACCAATAGCATCAAATCTGATTGTTAGATCAGTCTGAAAATCTCCAGCTTAAAAGATAATCAAAGTAAAAAGTGGTAAAAAAGTTGGTTGGGTGCAGGACTCTCAGTTCATTCTGGCAATGCATGGATAGTGATGTTCAGGAGCCAGCAAGGATGGCTTTGGGGTACCAGCCTTTGCCTCTACCCAGTGTTCATGGCACGACTGGTTATTTCATAGCCCTTTGGGTGTGATCTTCATTGACCTGGATGTCTGAGGTAGATGTTTAACATGATGGTACAGATCTGTTACCTCTCTGCTCCAAAATGCTGCTTGGTGATGAAAATCCTCTCCCTGTTGTAACACCTCAGCTGACAGATCTCCTGCAAAGCAAACCCTCTGCCCTGTGCCCGGGGAGGGCTCTGGGGCAGGAGGGGGTTTGTGAGTTCAGGAGATAAGGTCAGCACAGCCCAAAGAGGTTGTTGGGTGGGTTTTGATCTGATATTTGTGTCTTCCCTCCCTTTCCAAGCTGCCAGGCGGGCTGTGTGTGCTTTGAGCAGTGCAGGGATCAGGGAGGCAATGAAATATTCACGCAGGGTTCAGGGAAGGGACAGCCTGG
>NW_010307636.1:0-1886 GCF_000700745.2 Antrostomus carolinensis | reverse complement strand
GGGGTGGGGACAACTGGGGTCTAATGGGAAAGGGGGAGGGGGGGAAAGAGGTTGAAGTGGGAGGTGGGTGTGGTCAAGGGGATTCAATGAGGGTCATGGAGAAGCCAACTGTGGTCATGGAGAACCCAACCATGGTCATGGAGAACCCAACCATGGTCATGGAGAACCCAACCATGGTCATGGAGAACCCAACCATGGTCATGGAGAACCCAACCATGGTCATGGAGAACCCAACCATGGTCATGGAGAACCCAACCATGGTCATGGAGAACCCAACCATGGTCATGGAGAACCCAACCATGGTCATGGAGAACCCAACCATGGTCATGGAGAACCCAACCATGGTCATGGAGAACCCAACCATGGTCATGGAGAACCCAACCATGGTCATGGAGAACCCAACCATGGTCATGGAGAACCCAACCATGGTCATGGAGAACCCAACCATGGTCATGGAGAACCCAACCATGGTCATGGAGAACCCAACCATGGTCATGGAGAACCCAACCATGGTCATGGAGAACCCAACCATGGTCATGGAGAACCCAACCATGGTCATGGAGAACCCAACCATGGTCATGGAGAACCCAACCATGGTCATGGAGAACCCAACCATGGTCATGGAGAACCCAACCATGGTCATGGAGAACCCAACCATGGTCATGGAGAACCCAACCATGGTCATGGAGAACCCAACCATGGTCATGGAGAACCCAACCATGGTCATGGAGAACCCAACCATGGTCATGGAGAACCCAACCATGGTCATGGAGAACCCAACCATGGTCATGGAGAACCCAACCATGGTCATGGAGAACCCAACCATGGTCAAGGAGAACCAACCATGACCAAGGGGACCCAATGGTGGTCAATGGAACCCAACCATGGTCAAGGTGACTCAATGAGGGTCATGGAGAACCAACCATGGTCAAGGGGATCCAGCCATGGTCAAGAGAACCCAATAGTGGTCAAGGTGACCCAATGGAGGTCAATGGAACCCAACCATGGTCCAGGGGACCCAATGGTGGTCAGGAGAACCCAACCATGGTCAAGGAGATCCAACCATGGCCAAGGGGATTCAATGGAAGTCAAGGGGACTCAACCATGGTCAAGAGGACCCATCTATGGCCAAGAGGACCCAATGGTGACTCAACCATGGCCATGGAGACCGAATAGGGGTCAAGGGGAACCAACCAAGGCCAAGAGAACCCAACCATGGTCAAGGGGAACCAATGGGGGTCAAGGAGAACCCAACCATGGTCAAGGAGATCCAACCATGGTCAAGGTGACCCAATGGTGGTCAAGAGGACTCAATGGAGGTCAGGAGAACCCAACCATGGTCAAGGTGACCCAATGGTGGTCAAGAGGACTCAATGGAGGTCAGGAGAACCCAACCATGGTCAAGGAGATCCAACCATGGTCAAGGTGACCCAATGGTGGTCAAGAGGACTCAATGGAGGTCAGGAGAACCACCCAATGGAACTCAAGTTGACCCAACCATGACCAAGATCACCCAATGGTGACTCAACCACGATGAAGACGACCCCACCCAACCCCACCCAACAAGACCCCACCACCATTGTCCCCCAACCCAAGACCTTCTCCTTGACCCCCATCTTTGTGTCCCACCAGCAGAAGACCTCCCGTCCCCTCGGCGGCTGCAGAAGCTGGAGGTGCCCATCATGGCCCAGAGCACCTGTCGGCGTCTCTACGGCATCGACATGGGCCGCGCCCTCCCCCCCCGGCGCATCCGCGACGACATGATCTGCGCCGGCTACGCCCAGGGCCTGAAGGACACCTGCAAGGTGAGAAGATCCACCATGGAGGTCACATGGGGGTGAGGGGGGCAACCAATGGGGTCAATGGAACCCAACCATGGTCAAGGG
>NW_010307635.1:0-5238 GCF_000700745.2 Antrostomus carolinensis | reverse complement strand
AGAACTGAATGAGTGTGTGGAGAGAGCCAAGCACATGTCCTCATATGGGTGATGCCTCTTGACTCTTATCAGTCATTGTGGTGCCTGAAAACACAAGCCCATACCTAGAATGGTGGGATACTAGAGCTCCAGTCAAGCAACGTGCAGTAAATTCAGACGAGCCAGGAGCACTGTCCCAATATTCACACCTCAACCATTGTACCAACCAACACAAGTGAGCACCTTCTCATGAGAGTTCCTTCTGATCATTTGCCAGTGGACCAGACTTTGATATAAGTTATGGGATGAAGATGGAAGTGGTTGTGTGGGAAGAGGTGGGAGGGCAGGTTTACAGCTGCCTGTAGGCCTGGATATGGACGTTGGCCAAGCACCTACCCTCTGGTGTACAAGTTGGCTGTGGCCAGCCAGGCTGCACAGCCCCAGCACAAGGAGTGCTTGAGAACAAGTAACTCATCCTCTCCTTTATTGACCACTAGTGAGGACATGAAGGGCTGGGAAGGCATGATTCATCCCAAACCCATGGGCTCAGGTACCCATCAGCTCCCTGAAAAGTCGATTGATTCCCTCAGTGTCTCTTCTTGACATTGAGAGCAAGAGGGAGAGACTTGGTCTAGCTCAAGGAGGGGAGATGGGAGGAAGACTGGGAGAAGAATGCTGATGTGTGCGATCTGTGCTGTGCTTCAGTTCCTCCACCTCAAGAAGAGATCAAAGAGACAAAAACCTTTCTGTAGCAAGTCAGGAAGTTGCAGACGTAGGAAGAGGTTCAGGCAAGGCACTGGGGAATGGTTACAGGGGTCTTGGAAGAAGGTCTTCCACTCCCTTTGAAGCACAGCAGAAGTGTGCTAGGGCTGGAGAACGCAGCTGGGTTTGGCCCAAACAGAAGAGGATGAGAAGCTGAGGTTGTGCCAAGAGCACTTTGGGGTTTGGCTTGGGGCAAGAGTCACCTGTTTTTGTTCTTACTTTTAAGACTATTTTTCTTCTGAGCTTTAAAACCTGAGACATGGCGTTGTAGGGATTGTTGTGAGGAGTCATTGCAACATCCTCTTCTGTGGTGCCAGAATCTCTTTGCTGTGTGAGATCCAAAGCTGCAGCCTGGCTTGGTCTCCATGTAGGTTTTCTGCAGAGTTTACATTTTACCTGGTGTTGATGATTTTGCTGCTTACAACTTGTGTAAGAGATCTGAAGGAACGGCTGGAGCCCAGGCTGCCTATCGAGTTTTACCTGGAGGAGGCTGAAGTGACTCCAGGTTTGGTATAATCTTCACATCTTGTCTGAAGACGTCAGAGTGACTCAATCTGGGCGTCTTATCTGTATGTGCTGAATGTGGTCAGCATCCAGGCATTTGGCTGACTGAACAGATCTTCCCCCTTGCTGTGGAGCCGCCATGTGAGATGCTTCAACCAAGTCGTGCTCCCGACTGAGAACGGCAGCTACCATGTGTTTGGCAATCTGGAGGGAGTCAATCTGGAGGGAGTCCATGTCTTCTCCACGTAAAAACTGAGCTACCCTCCACCTCTATGGGACTGCTCTTCATGAGCGGGTGCAATGGCCTGTGGAATGATGTGGAGAACTTAACTGTCTGTCTTGGGGACAACAAGTGACAAATAAGACCTTCTTCATTCCATCTGCTTTTGAAAGGGAAGGTGTCCCCTCCCTGCTGTAGGGTTGGCTGCCCATTCTCCATCTGCAGCCTGTTGCAGAGGGCAGGCCACACATGTCTGGATAACTGTTGGCCAGCCATGACTTGAGTCCCTCAAGGGTAGGATAACTGCTGGCCAACTGTGACTTAAGTCCCTCAAGGGTAATTTTCTCTACTCCCCTTCTCCCTGCTCTGTGAAGAGATTGTGGTGTCCAGCAGCCTCCATCTCAGTGACACTCGATGGCAATTTATGTTTCAAGTTTCTCTGGTGGTTTTTGAAAGTGATTCTCTGGGTTTGGTTTTTCAAAAGCTTTGAAGTGTCTGTGGCCACAGGCCACGTAGTGATACTTTCAAACAACAATTTATTTACACAAGTCTCCTGGGAGATTCTGAAAAGTCCTTATGAATGTACATGTTGCTATGTAGGTCTTTTGAATGACCTTAAATTCATGTTCATTATTGTTTTAAATCTTTTTAAGGGCTGTAATATATATTTTCTCTGACATTGTTTGATTAATTGTGCTGGCCATTATCTGGAGACAATGTTGAAAGTCATTTTATATTTCACTCATTCACTTAAATATATATTTGATTGATAATATCCAGACAGATAATACTTCAGAATTCCTTTTAAACAGTATTTATAAAGCTCAGTTTCCTTTTAACCAGCACCTACAATCTAGTTTCTCCAGAACACGGCTCGTCAGTATCACTGTGTATTTCCTATCGTAATCTGGAACCTTGTGAGTTATTATTTAAAATTTCATTTACATGCCATCCAAGAATGGGCTTCTTTATTTCAGAGACATCCTACAGAACACATTTCTAAAACATGGTCCTTTCTCAACAGAATATTTGAAATCAAGAGAACATACTCTGCCTTAGAAGTTGTAATTTCTCCGTTTCTCAAGATGTTTTTCCACTTGAGTCGTTTCATCTTCGGAAACAACCTGGTAAACAAGAGATCAGCAACATTCAGCTGAGCAGTAGGAACCCCTCACCACCTCGAATCCTTCATCTGTCCTTCTGCTTCTGCAGTGCTTGTCTGTCTGTCCCCAGTCATCGCCACCGAAGCAGCTGCCCAACGCGTCCCTTCGTTCTTCCACCGGTCGTCATTCCCCGTCACACTCAGAAGAGCGCAGAGAAGGAGCGTGATGACTCAAGTTGGCTTGTTCTCTCTACTCCAGCATCATCCAAAGTCCCACTTAGTTGTCACAGGTTTGGGGAGGTACCGTTGGAGGGAATTTAATCCACAGGGAGAAGACACTCCCATTCAAAGTGACACCACGTGCACTTCAAGGAGAAGTTTTTCCTTCCTAGCAGGAGAATGTGCTGAGTCTTTTTAAACTTTGGTGTCATGAGTTCCCGTTCATGGTTGGGAAACTTCTTCTAAAATGCCAAAGGCAACTTCACATATAAAAAGGGGATTTAGGGTGTGTTTATAGAATTGTGAAAGCTGTATTATAGCTGGGATTTCATCAAAACTTGTCCTTTCAGTGGAGCTTTGATTGTAAAGATCTCTATCTGGAATTATTGGGAAGCATTAATGAAGGCAGGAAAACCAATGAGGGGCAGCAGAAAAGCATCCATTATCCTAATGGATGACTTCCAAGATGTCCCAAAGAGTTGAGAGTCCACTTAGTCATTGAGACCTGTTTCAATGTTCTCGTTCTTTTATTCACTTCTATATTGCAGGGTGTGTTTCTAGGCAGACCCAAATATGGTAAAGCTCAACTGAGAATCTGTCAACACCACCATGCTGATGAAAATTCTAAATTGGTTTCCACCTTCACACCCAGGCTGTCCCAGCCCACCTCCAGAAGTGAATAAAAGGGAGTGCCTGAAGCTGGGGAGCTAGAGAAGACTGTGCACACTTCTCTCCGCTTTCAGCTCCTTTGGTCTTTGTGTTCTTCTTGATTTTGACTCCGCTTGGAAGAAACAACCATGTCTCGGCAATCTGTCTGCAGAAGCTTTGGAGGCGGGAGTAGAAAGGGCTACAGCTCTTGCTCTGCCATCGGTGGTGGCTTTGGAGGAGGTGGTGGCAGAAGCAGGATCAGTTACAGTTCATACTCCTCATCCAGGGGAGGTGGAGGAGGTGGACGTTGTGGAGGGTATAGCAGCAGAAGCCTCCATAACATGGGCAGCAGCAGGAGAATTACTATGGGTGGATGTTATGGTGGTGGAGGATACGGAGGCAGAATGGGTGGCTTTGGTGGAGGCTATGGAGGAGGAATGGGTGGCTTTGGTGGAGGAATAGGTGGTGGTGGAGGAATGGGTGGATTTGGTGGAGGAATGGGTGGTGGTGGAGGAATGGGTGGATTTGGTGGAGGAATGGGTGGTGGTGGAGGAATGGGTGGATTTGGTGGAGGAATAGGCGGCGGAGTCATCAGCAGTGGTGGAATGGGTGGCTTTGGTGGCCCTGGCTTCCCTGGAGGCATTCAACCGGTGCAAGTTGACCCAAACCTTCTGCGACCGCTCCATGTTGAGATTGACCCCCAGATCCAGCAAGTGAAAAACCAGGAGAAGGAGCAGATTAAGAATCTTAACAATCAGTTTGCTTCCTTCATTGATAAGGTGAGAATTTAGGACCGTGCTTGTTTGGAAGTGGGCATTTTAAACGACTTTCCTGTGGTGGGAAAGAGAATATTTTTTTCTTACCAACAAGTTCTTGTTGAAGTTTGCGAGACTGATGCAAATTATTATTAAGATCTTAAAGAATATTGAACAATAGACAAGGTTTTCATGCTCATGGCAGATTAAAGAGGACATTGCCTACAAGAAAGCTGGGGAGGGACTTTTCATAAGGGCAGCTAATGACAAAACAAGGGGAAATGGGTTTAAGCTGAAAGAGGGGAGGTTTAGATGAGATATTAGGAAGAAGTTCTTCACTGTGAGGGTGGTCAGACATTGGAACAGGTTGCCCAAGGAAGTTGTGGATGCCCCCTCCCTAGAAGTGTTTAAGGCCAGGCTGGATGAGGCTTTGAGCAACCTGGTCTAGTGGAAGGTGTCCCTGCTGATGGCAGGGGGGTTGGGACTGGATGAGCTTTAAGGTTCCTTCCAATCCAAACCATTCTATATGATTCTATGATTCTATGATTTGTAGGATATTCTGTAGATTCTCTCACCTACTCATCTCTCCAGCCTAATTTCGAGTGATTCGGGGTAAAGTCATCACCGTAGATTCAGTTGTCCTAAGAGTTCTCATTACTCTGCTTTTCTTTTTCATGCAACTTTCTTTTCAAAGAACTCATTCCATAAACTCAAGAGTGTTAAATAATTCTCCAACACTCCGGGATTATTTTCATTTCAAGTAGAAACTGCAGAAATATAGAATCCCTGGTAAGATAATTTATCTGCAGTTAGATGAAAAAAATAATCATTGTTTTCTGGACTTCACTACTCCAACAATGATAGCAAAGTCCACAACTGATCTGATGGAAAATAGGGAAACTCTTTTATTTTGGCAACATCTTTTTATCCTAAAGTGAGAAGATCAAAATGACTTTAGGAGCTTGGATGTTTGAATGAACAATAGTTGGGGATTTGGGAAATTATTCCCTTGGGCTCCAATAAGCAGGAGGTTTGAGCAGCTTGAGGCT
>NW_010307634.1:0-7349 GCF_000700745.2 Antrostomus carolinensis | reverse complement strand
ATAATAATAATAATAATAATGAAAAAATGCTTCAGTCATGTAGCTATTTACGTTCTGTCTGAAAAAATATTAATTTGAACAAAAAGCACTTTTTTGCACAAAAAATATAACTACCCAAAGATTTTAAAAATAATGATAATAATTAAAAGAACCTTAAGATCTTAAGTAGGATCTTAGGCTAAAAAGACACTAAAATTTCAGATTAAAAGCTGAAGATGACACATTAATTTTAAAATAATCTGCATTATATATTTTTTATTTATTTTAGTCTTGTTAATTCTGTTTTAAGCTCAAGTTGTGCAAACTGAGTTTTACTAATTCTCATTTTAATTTCATATCTGCCACAGAAATCTCTATATGTTAAAGGCTATTTTTTTTTTTGCCATTAGCTAGTAATACTTTGTAACTTTGAAGTTTCATGAAATTTCAAGAATGGCCTATTTTTACACTTACTACAAAATATCTGTGTTATATGTTACAAAAAAAAATTTCTGTTATAAATTTGACTAACTCCTTCTTCTGGTCAAAAGAAACTTTAAGAAGGAAGAGGCATCATTTTATATGTAGTTATACTTAAAAAAAGAAAACAATAATTTACCTAGCAATCATGTTTCCTGATATTCTTTATAGTAACCAATATTTTTACTTAAATGTATGTTTGCCATATGTGTATTTTATCAAGGCTTCATTTTATCAGAAAAATTTAAAAAAGGTAAAAAAGAGGTATAACTGAGACGGACACATTCAATATCTTATTAACTTCATTGAAGGATCAACTATAAATTCCTTCAAGATGGAAAACCCTTGTTTATATTAAAGCAACCTAGGTAAATCCTGGATTTCACAAAATTATTTTATTTCTATTAACTTATGCATACTCACAATCTAAGCTACTCACTATGAAATACAATCAAATAGAGGTTGAATGCACAAGTTTTTATTATAAATTCATCATTTATGAAGCACAGCAAATTCAGTACACCTGAAATCCAGCTGTCCAAACTGCAGAATGATGTTTGTAAATGCCCATAGAAAAGTTTTATAAACTAAATTAAAAAAAAAAAAAATCATAATAAAAGGAAGATATTAAATCCCTTCTTAGAAACAACTATGAAAACAAAGAAATTATAGGGTTCAGTAATAGTGACTATTGTCTCCCATAGGAAAACCAAGTATTTTTGAACAGAACAGAGATTAGAGAAACTCGTATGCCTCTATACCATAGTATCACCTTCTTTTTGCTTGAAGGGATGAGAGAGTTGGGTTCCTATGACTATTTAGAAAAAAAGAAGTGTCAGGAACAGCAACATTTAGATGTCAAAGTCTTGCATGTGCACAATTTCAATTTGAATATTTCTTTAGTTGTTTTTTTATGGTTCTCTTCTATGAGTGAAAATGTCTTTACCTCTCCCACACATTTCCAAATACATATTTTAAAGTTCAGGTGGATTTTGTTCTACTTTTTTTAATGAAACTTTCTGCTACTGTATAATTGTACTCCTGCCTGGTTTTAACACGTTAAAAATGCAACCTTCTGCACCATATTGACTTTTTGTGAGAAAACTGCTTCTGATGTGAATCTTTCCAACTCTGCCATTGTAATGATCTTTGCATGGAGGGCTATTTCAAGACAGATTACACACAGAATGGAATACACTCCTTTACATGCACTCATTGCTGAGCACAAAACACAAATGACTTTTCTGTCTAATCGTGTGTGTGACTGTGTCTGTGTGGCTGTGTGTATGTCGTGTGTCTGTATGGCACACTTTTTGTTCAGCATTCAGCAACGTGGTTGCAACCTGCTCCTGGGATTGCTGAAAAAGGTTGCTTAATGACCTTTCTTACTTGCGTTAGTAACTTGTTCAGTCATTTGCACTGACTCATGATGCCTGAGCATAATCTTGATACCTAAAATAACTTTAAAATAGATAGATATATGGCTAAGTACAGTTGACAATCTGACTAGAATGAGGACGTGTAGGAATGACATCTGGCTGTTCCTGCTATAGTTATAAAACTCTTGACTAATTTAGGCTGGAAAGTATCTCTGGAGGTCACTTATGCCACATTCTATGTGTGGCCCACCAATAGTAGCCAACATTGTTGACCTGGTAAAGAAGAAGCAGAGGGTATACCAACAGGCCCAGCAGAACTTTGAGACTGGTACTTTGAGTTAAATACTTATTTTGATTTTATTCATAAAGAATGGAACTAACTGTCCTTGTATTTTTGATATGTAAAGGTTGGTCTCTTTTGGAAACGTTTCTTAGAGGATGTTAATCTGAATCTTACCAAGCCATTTCAAAACAGTCATTTAAGAATGGGGAAGACAGAGCAAATCCCACCTATAGTATTCACATATGCCAGCATGATTCAAGTTCCACTTAAAACTTGCAACACTTCAGAGCCTGCTTTTAATATGAAACAGAAACCTGGAATTGCTTGAACTGTTTAAACATTACTTATTGCATGTACAGATCAGGTAAATCACAGCTTGTTGTTTACTAGTAGCAATTGACCCTGGAGGTAGCAGAACTCATAGCTTTCTGTATTGTCATAGGGTAATGAGCTTGGTGTAGGAGCACCCCTAGCAACATCATGTGTCTGGCTCTGTCAATGCTTCCAAAGTCACTAGATCAGATTATTGTCTACCCTCTGACCATAAACCTTTCTGTGTCCCTCTGTTAGTCTTCTTGTTCATTTTCAATAAATCTTATTCTGTGGAGATACATCCTTACTCTGTGATGCCTTTCAAGCAGTAAAGTAGCACCACTGAGCAGAACCTACAGCATGCTGACTGGCAGGAGAACTGCCCAGAAAATGGACTTCCAACTAGTTTCTTTTGTGCCTATCCCTGAAGAGCTTTGCAGAGAGTTTGCAACAAGGCAATAGCTGCTTAACCTTGAGAGAGAAAAAGGGAATAGTGGAGAAACAGCTTCAGTAGGAATAAAAGAATGTAGAACTGAAAACAAAACAAAACAAAACAAAACAAACAAAAAAAGAGAGCCTTTAGAAGTCAGAAACAACCAACACCAGTGTCAGGGCTGGGCTTCTAAGGGTGGTGTGCTGACTTTGGCTTGGGTAGAGTTAACTTTCTTCATAGGAGCTAGTATGAAGCTATTCTTTGGATTTGTGCTGAAAACGGTGTTGATACTACAGAAATATTTTCATTATTGCTGAGCAGTGCTTACATAGAGTGAAAAGCCTTTTCTGCTTTTCACAGCACCCCACCAGTGAGGAGTCTGGAGGTGCACAAGAAGCTGGGACACTTCTGGGACAGCTGACCCCAACTGGACAAAGGGATATCCCATACCATTTGACATCATACTCTACCTATAAAGCTGGGGGAAGACAAAGGAACAGGGGAATGTTCAAGTGATGGCATTTGTCTTCCCAAGTAACTGTTAGCTGTGATGGACCCCTGCATTGCTGAGGATGGCTGAACACCTGCCTGCCAGTGGGAAGAAGTGAATGAGTTCTTTGTTTTGCTTTGCTTGCACGTGCAGCTTTTGTTTTATCTTTTAAACTGTCTTTATCTCAAGCCATGAGTTACCTCACTTTTACTCTTCTGATCCTTTCCTCCATCGCAACCAGGGGGCAGTAAACAAGCGGCTGCGTGGTGCTTAGTTGTCTGCAGGAGTTAAATCAATACAGGTAGAAAGAATGTCTGTGTTTTGGAGGGCGGAAAATGTCAGTAACTATATTTCTGGCAAGCCTGCATTTGTAAGGAAACAGCTGTTTTAGGACTTTCATCCTACTGATCCTACAGATTCCTACATTCCCCTGAAAGGGGTGATGCTACAAAAGAGGACCTCCACTTGGAAACAGAGGAGAAAAGAGAGATTACTTCATTGGGGAGCACAGGTTTACTAGAAATGTAATTCTTAAACCTGGATATTTTTCAGAGTTCTTCCTTTCTACGTTGAGATGAAATTTACCCATACACTTCTCAGGTGTTGTGCAGAGAAATCAAAGTAGTTGGTGTTGAGTTGTCTCTTTGTTTTATATTCTCTCAATGCTGGATAATGCTGTCTTTTTCATCCTTGAATACACTGGTTATGGGTTTCTTTGTTTAGAATTTTTTATTTTTTTATTTTTATTTTTATTTTTTTTTACCTTGAGAGGTGTAATGCTCTTTCTGTCTCTCTTTCATAGGATATCATTTTGGTTAGTTGAGGTGAGCTGTCCCAAGTGTAACCCCTCCCAGCTTCTTGTGAACCCCTAGCCCACTTGCCAGCAGGGCAGTCTGAAATGAAGAAAATATCTTGACTCTGTGTAAGCACCGTTCAGCAATTACTACAACATCTTGGTGTTATTAACACTGTTTTAATCACAAATCCAAAACATAGTGTCATGTGAGCTCCTATGAAGAAATTTAACTCTATCCCAGCCAAAACCAGGACATCTTGTGATGCTAAATGAGCATCTCCTGATTCTAAATTCCCATCTGCTTGGAAAGATTTGGCAGTGTTGGCTATGTGGATCACTGCTTCCCCAAGTCCTGTTTCTGTCTTTGTATTATACTTTCTATAGAATTATTGATGAAGATTACTTTAAGGAGTACAAGGGAGGTGATTCTCCCCTTCTACTCTGCTCTCGTAAGGCCCCATCTGGAGTACTGTGTCCAGTTCTGGAGCCCCCAACACAAGAAACACATGGACCTGTTAGAACGAGTCCAGAGGAGGGCCATTAGGATGATCCAAGGGCTGGAGCACCTCTCCTTTGAGGACAGGCTGAAAGAGTTGGGGCTGTTTAGCCTGGAGAAGAGAAGGCTCCGGGGAGATCTTATAGCGGCCTTCCAGGACCTGAAGGGACCTACAGGAAAGCTGGGGAGGGACTTTTTACAAAAGCAGGTAGTGATAGGACAAGGGGTAATGGCTTTAAACTGGAAAAGGGTAGGTTTAGACTAGATATTAGGAGTAAATTCTTTACTGTGAGGGTGGTCGGATGCTGGAACAGATTGCCCAAGGGAAGTTGTGGATGTCCCTTCCCTGGAAGTGTTGAAGGCCAGGTTGGATGAGGCTTTGAGCAAGCTGACCTAGTGGAAGGTGTCCCTGATCATGGTAGGGTGGTTGGAACTAAATGATCTTTAAGATCCCTTCCAACCCAAGCCATTCTATGATTCTATGATTCCATGATTTTCTTAGACTTTCAGAAAATGACTCTTTTGCCAGCCCTGATGTCTGGAGATTTCCTTATCATAACACCCTAACATGGCAACACCATACTTCAGCTGACTTTGTCAGTCTTGTCCTATCTCCTTTTAACTTAGGAATGTGTGATCAGTATGCCAAATGTGACTCTCCTACTCCATTGTATGATGAAGAGAGCTGTTCAGACTCATCAGTTGTTACAATTTCTCCATATAAGGCAGATTCTCACGCATTAAATCATAGTTAATCTGTGACTAGTATTGATCAATCCCCCTTGAGCGTTGAAACTCTGGGGCCACCAGGTTTCATTTCAGGAAAGACAGGTTTATAGAGCAAGTTCTTCCCTTGAGGTTTCAGAAAGTTTTGATGTGTACTTTGCTGTGAAGAGAACTGAACAGTAAACTCAGTTACAGGGTAATGCTGACTTAAATGACAGTGACTGTTCTTTGGACAACTGTGTTATTGTTGGGTGCATTAAGCCATTAGCTGGGAGGACACCAGAAACAATTGAGCTGTCTTTGGACACTGAGGAATCAGTCAGAGAAGAGAAAATAGAAGATATGAAGCAACAGCAGACAACTCAGTTTCACTGTTGTAGTGACAGTAAACCACACAGGAATCTTTTGTCATACTCCTCCATGTATTCAGGGAATGTAGGTAGGTGTAAAAGCTGCTTATCCCCTACAGTCAAGAAGAAAGCTAGTAAGAACAAATGCAAAGTATAATATCTGCCTCCACAGGCATTGATCTGGAGCTCCTATTCAGGAAGGAGCACAATATACTTTCCTTATAATCACAGATTGTGCTGAAAAGGAAAGTCCACAGTAGTATTCACAGCACAGTTGAGACAAACATGACTGTAGGATTAGGAAGGAGAATTGTGGTGAAGGTCAGCTTAAAAGGAGATGATCAAGAAACAGATAGTGGTATATATAGGAGCAAAAGAAACAAGTAGATGTTGAGAACTCATGACACCAGCACCTCTTAAGAAAGCCAAACAGGCTCTCTAAGTCATGAAAGCACTACATCCAGAGAAGCAAGTAGATCACGAGCGTGTAGCAAAGGCCCTCGCAAAAGAAGATCAAGAGGCATAGACAGTCATAATTATTATATGAGAGACAATTTCCAAAGTAGATACCAGGAGGGTTCTGCTCCTTATAGTCAAAACATTTTTGAAGATATCTATGAAGCCTCATGGAGAAGGAGAACTCAGTTTAATGCTTCTGTTCAAGGAAAGCTACCAGTCCAGAATACAGTATACAGTCTTTTACTGAAATGATAGGTCTGCATAGCTGCAGGGGACCCTGAGGGACACTATTGTTGTTATGAAAGCTGCAGGTCAAGAAGTCAATCAAGCAATAGTTCAAGTACACCCTCTGGAAGTACTGACAGAATTAAAAGTGAAAAGCGTATTGGAAAAAGGAAGTACAAAAACCATGACTTGGACAATGCAGACAAGGACAATTTATTAAAATTCAGTGACTGCTACAAAAATTAAGATAACTTTTCAGACAATCAAGCAAGTAGTGAGACACAAAAAAAAAAAAAGAGGCTAGGAGTCCAGGTGTGGAGGCAGTCTATGAAGGAAAATAAATGATACAATGAGGCATAATAGAAAGAAAAACTTCATAAGAATAAACACTAGAAAAATCACACAAGTAACTTAGTACATTCTTTTAAAGCTGTGATTGCAGTTGATAGTGATAGTGACAAGGAAGTAGAAAGTATTGAATTTGACATCAGCATTACTTGGACAGGCACAACTCTGATAAATGAGATAGAAAATTAGTCTTCACCTTCTTCTCTGGGAATGACAGAATGTGAAGATATTTAGAGAACCAGCAAAGAGTCTGGAGTAGCTGCCAGAAATTATAATTTCACTACCACAAGAAGGGTGTTAGATGATGACATTAAACATGCTGAAGTTGAGCTTTGAGAGACTGCCAACCGATCAGAGCCCTGTCATAATGCATATCAGTACTCACCCCTCCCACAGAAACTGTAACTAACCATGTTCAAGGCACACAAGCAACATCTTCCTGTCACCTATCTTCTCCCAGGACTTTCTTCTAGAGCATCCAGAGGAACCACCATTGATACTAAGACTGCCAAAAAGATTTGTCAACAGAGCCTGTTGGTTTGATTCACCGGGGAAAAAAAAAGAAGTTAAATTAAATTAAATTAAATTAAATT
>NW_010307633.1:0-15379 GCF_000700745.2 Antrostomus carolinensis | reverse complement strand
CCATGTCACTGACAAAGATGTTGAAGAGAATATGTTGAAGATGTTGAAGAGTTTCTTTTTCATCATATAAATATTTCATTAAGTAAAAAGAAATAGCAAACTGAAAATAAAATGGAAGACTTAGGATCTGATACACTATTATAAACAACTCTGAATGCTCAAGGATCACATTAACGGCCGCATTTTAGAAACTCCGTCTAGCTTCCCCACCATGATAACTCACCCACAGCCAAGGTAGCATGGCTTGCAGAGGCTCCCACCAGCAGCACTGGTGAATCTGCATCTTCATTTTTAGAAAGGCTCACTAGTTCAGAAATCTCACTACTCTCTGACAATGACTGTGATAATGAAACACTATATGGTAGATTAAAGAGCAAAATATTTAAAACTGCACGAGGAAGTTATAATTTAC
Organism: Antrostomus carolinensis; assembly: GCF_000700745.2. Lineage (NCBI taxonomy): Eukaryota > Metazoa > Chordata > Aves > Caprimulgiformes > Caprimulgidae > Antrostomus > Antrostomus carolinensis. The sequence goes on along the minus strand of NW_010307633.1, from coordinate 14,967 downwards.
CCTCTCTATTTCTTTTATTATTAATGGAATTGTTGGTTAGATGCTGCCAACATGCACAGGAAGAAAAGCTCTCTGCCCCAAAGGACTTAGAGTCCAAGGACCTGATCCTGCATACTGTTGTATATGACTGTATATAGGCATAGATGTACTAGCATATATTTTCTCTTTGCCTTTAAGCAGTAAACTGCTTAAAACTGCAATTTATTCAATAAAAGCTCCCACCTATATAAAAAGTAGTTCTGATTGATAGACTAATTGGGGTATGCATTTCTTGAGTACTAGCTAGTACCAGTGTTCATTTAAAAATCTCATATAAACTGACTGGCAATTATATTGATGTACATCAGATTACAGGTTTGTACATCTGTCTAATAAATTAGATTTCATTATATGATTCCTACGTTTTTCTAATGTTGCCTCCCTGCCACTGGGTACTTTTCCCTCCAGAGTATTGTCATCTTATAAAAAAAAAAGGAGTAACCTTATAACCAGTCAGCTTTTGTCTTTTCATCCTTATCTTGTTATTCCAAACTGTGAAGATTACACAATTTTGATTATGTTTGTTTGTTTGGGGGGTTTTTTTGTTGGGGGTTTTTTGTTTGTTTGTTTGGGGTTTTTTTGTTGTTGTTATTACTATACGGGCTAGTTGAGCCTGCATAAAATATATTTATTCATCAGAACTGAAAAAGTAAGGAATTTCAGCCTTTTTAAATAATTCATGTCATTTTTGTACAATTTCAGAGGAGTCCACTGTAGTTCTGTAAGTGGAGTTTGGCTTAAATAATATTATTATTAAGCCCCCAGCATGTGTAGGGACACCTTCCACTAGACCAGGTTGCTCAAAACGCCATCCAACTTGACCTTGAACATTTCCAGGGAGGAAATATCCACAACTTCTCTGGGCAACCTGTTCCAGTGTCTCACCACCTACACAGTAAAGAATCTAAATCTACACTCTTTCAGTTTAAAACTTTTACCCTTCGTCCTAGCCCTACATGTCCTTGTAAAAAGTTGCTCTGCAGCTTTCTTGTAGGTGTCCTTCATTTATTCTGGCAGAATATTTTCTTGCATTTTGTACAGAAAATCTAAAACTAAAAGTTATTTAGCTGATACAGCAGTAAAACCTTACATTCCTGAGTAAGGGTTTTGAGGCTGAAGATTCAGAGTTTCTGCAAACCATAACAACTTGCCTATCACAATTTGAGAGTGCTGTACATTCTGTCATTGTAACAAAAACTCATTAAGAGAATAGTAGTTGTGTAGAAGCAATTATTTTCTCACTTCGTAGTCTTTGTTCATGGACAATCAGACATGGTGGTGTTTTTTAAGGAAAAACTTAATAAGCCTTTCATATGCAGTAGGAGTGTAAAAGCAGAGAAAAGTAGCTCTGTCATACAAGAAACTTGAGTATTCCATAATGGTTTCCTTTCAAGCTGTCCTGCTTATACTACATAGTCCTAAAATACATAACTGTCTTCATTTTTCTTAGTTTTCGTATTTAGATAAAAGAAAGTCCTGTGAACAATCTTGGTCTTTAAGAAACATTTTTATCTTTCTTTTTCTGTAAATTTTTCTCCTATAGAACATTGCTTGCATTTGTTCTTACAAAGACCTTTCATTTGCTGGAATGCCCAGTCATACATTGATCACTTCTTATCTGGACTACTGCTATTCCCTCTTTATATTCTTTATAAATCCTTATTATCTCAACTTCTGTGGTACTGAAGTTTCATGGCCAAACAGTTCTGTCTATCCAGTAAATATCACTGTATCAGCTTCCTCTTCCAGGCTATTCCTGAGTTTTCTACTCAGACTGACTTCCTTATCAACCTCAAAATGTTTTTTTCAAAATGTTTCAGAAATTATTCTAACTCATTATATTAACTTCTTGTCCAGCTACACCTAATTTAGCTCTTCCATCTTGGTATTCGCTCTGTTTCTGCTCCATAATTTGAGCTGACTACTAAGGTCTCATTCAAGCCAAATGGGAATCCTCATCTTAGCAGTGTCTTTGTGACCAATTTATTTTAAATCCCACATTACTTTTTTTTTTAGCATAGGTTGCTTGATTTTGTGCAAATCCTTGCATGATATTGCTTTATACAGAATTGTATTTCAGAATTTGCTAATATAAGACTGCAGAATAAAACAAGAAGGTAATCCTGTCTAATTCTGTAGTTTCTTTAATTTCATGCTGGATGACTTAAGCTAACACTTGTAATTTCAGTATAGCTATTGTTTACACGTGTCTCCCCGAAGTGGTCCATAATATTTGTTCTTTTTAATCCCCAAAATTGAAAAGGCAGTGTACATTAAAAATACATATATAGAAAAATACATATATGTACATACATTATATAAAAATATAAAATATATAGCTACATGATGAATTTGAAGGTTTTCCATTTTGTAAACAGATGCATTTTAAATGTATTTACTGTATTTATTTTCTGAGCCTTAGGCATAAAAACAAAAGAAGATTTGAATAAGCAACGTTGGGGGTTTTTTTCCCAAGATTTTTTAAAAATCATTAGCTCAAGACATGAAACACATTTGATGAAAATTCTCTGGTATGAAGCCTGATATAAGTTGTGAGAAATGTTCTATAGAAGGATAAACAAATTCAAAGAAATAAAATAAATTATAATTCTTAATCTTAATGCTAAAATCTGCACTAGCTTTTTCTGATACAGAGGAGTTTGTGGCTAATTCACTTCCAAGCTGAGGAAATGACCACTTCTCTGTTCATAATAGCAAAAAAACTTTGTAAGGCTATGAGAACATGACATTTTAGTACAGCCTGAAAGAACAGACTTATAACTGTCAAAACCACCTCATACTGATGGCAAGTCTTAAATTTATTCCAACACCCACTTTTAGGCAAACTTATACCGGGAAGCTCCCTTTCTAATAAGTTAAAAGGGATATCCCTGCATTGAATCATCCTTTGAAGGATTTTATTTCATTCTTTCTACTGACCACATTTTGAATACTATATATATACATATAAAAAAAAGCCAACAAAAATAAAGTATAGATATTTTGTTTGATGAATTTTCATCTGTGTCACAATGAAGCTAATTTACAATGTGTGAGCTCTGTTTTCTTTCATTTTGTAAAATATTGACTTGCAAACGGAAGTAGGAGGTAATTGCACTACTGCAGGCACTTCCCATGGTTTTACTGCCCTGGTTATACATAGTTTTACAAGAGAATCCTTCCTTTTACCAGACTAATTGAAAGTTTATTTTTTTTAAAAAAAACAACTTGGGTTATGAATTACTGTATGATTAAGTTGAAGAGCTGCTCTCTAATGTCTAATTTAAAGTAGTAAGGATGCCACAATCCAGGAAACTGTACCTATGAAACACCCTGAATTTTCAATGAGGTACAAAACATCACGTGGTATATGAAAGCTGCCAGTAGAAAAGTAATAGAGAGAAACAGAAACAGAAAACAGGGACAAGGTCAAGTCTGGAATATTTCAGAGACTTAGCAAATGACAGATGAGTGTGATAGAGGCATGAAGGAATGGATTCCTGGAAACTTATTTTATAAATAGAATATGAGTCCTGAGTATCTGGTGGACACTCTTGAACTATAGCTAGGTTGACAGCTTGAATAACTTTGCTTATTCTTTTCATATAATGGCAAGGCCATCACAACTTCTTACGTTCAAATCACAATATGGCACACTGAGAGTAGCTGGCTGTTCATCATTTCATTTGTAATTCAGACTATCCTGACTAAAAGGCAGAATATTGGACACAAAGTATCCCAACAAAAGGAAAAAGTTATTAGAAATTGGAATTGTGTAATTTCTCTGGAGGTTGCACTGTACACATTTAAATTAAATGCCAGTGCAGAGACCTGGGTGATCACATTTTGCACCATTTAAACACATCTGTCAGATTTAGAAAGGATTCACATTAGGTTCTGTGAATGCAGGTGAATTTAATCTGTAATTAATACTTAATAATATTAGAACTACCAGCATGGAAACATGCCAGTCTTTTCCATAAAGCAATCTGGTTTAGAAACTGATAATTTTTCTCTTCTCTTTCAGTATAAAACTACAACAATTTCAAGATAAAGCTGTGTGATGTGAAGAAACATACCCAAACATGGAAACAAAGAGAAATTTTTAATAATCAAGACAGAGAAAAAACATAAATTGTAAAATTAATAAGCAGAAATGATGAGATTTTTGGTGTACCTAAAAACTAGTGTGAAACAGACTTGTGAATGTGGTGACAGTACAACTTACAGAAAGGTTCAAGAACCATTAGCTTAATGAAGTTATTTACTATTGTTTAAGCAGCTGCCGAGCTGTGTCTGTAGGCTTTCCACCTACTATGTAAAAATCAATTCTATGAGTGCTCCCTTCAGTGTAGAGTTAAAAATGGTCCAAGGAAACTATTTCAGCTCAGACCCCCAAGGAAGCCAATCTGAGAGGCAACTATGAGGAGCTCCAGGGACAATTGTAATTGCAAAGATACACACAGTAGTTAGAGTGAAGATTTTTGGAACAGAAAAGAATTATTGTGCAGACACCAACAAGAGACATAAATATTAGTTTAAACATGAACAAAATTCAGAATCTCCAATTATCTTAAAAAAATGATTAGAAGTCCAGGTTACTCAGAATTCAGGCTAAAGAACAGGCAAAATACTCCGCTACCTGTCATTCCACCCTATTTCTTATCTCAAAAATAAAATAAAAAAGACCAGCCATGCAGTCAATTACATTAATTATCATGTTTACTACATGAGGTATTACTAAATGGTATGCTACAACAGACTCTCCTCAGAGCCTGAGCCAACAAGAGGCCTTTAACTGCCATTAGAATATCACAGAGCCCAAGCTAATAGGCCCTGCTGTGAAGCACTGTATAATGTTTTAAGAATGAAGCCATGCTAATGTGGCATGGCTTGTATTGGTTGAGAGTGTGAAAGAACAAGATTATTTGCTAGCTAAAACCCATATAAACATGGTTATAATTATAGCAAAGAGTTTAGGTTGCTCAGGCAGTTTAGTTGTGTTTCTCTAAAATTAATAATTTCTACAAGTATAGACAGAGCCTTCTCCAAGAACAAGATGAGTTACTGCTTCGTTTCCATACAGAAACCACAATATCTGCTACCTAAGTGGTTCAGAATTAACCTAATTAAATCCCACTCTTTTCAATGGTAGGATACAAAATGCCATTGATTTTTAACTATCATTAGATGTGATGTTGGAAATCTGGGGGAAGTGAGACAGCAAAAAAGTTTATCTGATATTTCTCTCTTTTTTGAAATAATTGAGATCCCCAAAATTACCATAAATGCTTCCTCACTAAAATTACATTTTAAATTACAATCTTAAATTAAGACTGATTTGTAAATAATGGATATATATCCTTAGAAAATATAATCTATGCTCAGAGACATTGCTATGATTTTTTAAAAAAATCTTTATTTCAAAGGATAATATTATTTGTTGTGAAGGCTTCTCCTATGTAGATGCAAGGCCACTGGAACCAACGTACTGCAGGATGGGGATCTGCAAAATCAGATTTCTGGGGAGTACTTCACTCTGTACTTACAAATAAATGGGTACCAGCACAAACTAAGGTTTTCAGACAGTGGTTTTATTTTTTAAACTGTCTTGTACTAAAATATTTATTGCGCTTAGTAATTCTCCAGTGCAACAGGAAGATATAGGTAGGTATTTACGTAATGTGCTAACACTGTCTTCTATAGGAAAGGAAGAAGATGTGTGTAAAAATACAAAAGACTAGCAAAATTATGGAAGAGTCTGATTCTTCACCTGCAACTCAGTTACGGACTGTAACTTTGGCCTGGCCCAGGCCTTTGTAAGGCAGAGATAGACTGGTGAAACAGTAACAGAGAGAGATTCTGGAACATCCAGAAATAATATTTGGCAAAATATTTAAAAGAAACTGTCATCATTTCCTGTATATGCCATAAATGAAGGGGAAATCAAACAAAATAATCTGGTTTTGCAGTCTGAGAAAAAAATGACAAACCCCAAAGCTAAGCAGACAAAAACTGGTACATTGACTGGGGGTAGAGGGGAGCCAAATCAAATCTATATTCCACACTCACAGTAAACCTGCAGTCCCCAGAGTTTCCACAAAAGCCCATAAATCTCATTTTCCAAACGTAAATTTGCTAGAAAACAGGGATGATTTTGCACTCTTTTTCAAGACGTGGTATATCTAACATGGCAGCAATATATAATGCACAGATCACCGAGAGTGAATTTGAAGTTAGGTGTAAAATCACTCATCCCAGTCCTGCAGGAAAACTATCTCAGAGTAGCAAAGCACGTTTAGAAAAATAATGTGTTATTCATACATTGCACTATCAAATCATATCTTGCAACCATGTACAGCTCTCTTATTTAACAGAAAACTGGGTGCAGTGAGCCTGTAATATTTAATATTGATGCCAGTGGAAATTAAGCATTGCAAAATTACAAAGAAACAAAAAAGGCCAAATAGAATAATCCATATGGTGCACTATCTAAAGGTCTTTGCCAAACGGAAAACCATAGTATATATCTTACAGAGGAAAAGAACAGTAACAGTTTGTAGTGAGGTCCCCAAAATTTCTCAGACAAAAGCTGAGGAGAGGTAGGTTCTCTCATCCCAGTATCCTGCAAAAACAAAGAGAAGTTGCAATGGGAACCTGCCAATTTGTACGAGAACATCCTAAATAACAGTGATAGCATGTTAGGACTAATGTCTCTACCAAAGCAAAGAGATTCCTTAGAGATCTGTAGCAAAAGTAGTGTCTGTACCTGAGGAGGCATTCATAGATCCAAGCCACCGAGACACATCACAGGTACACCAAAATTATCTGATAAGGTTATGCAGTGCTTTGCATTCACACACCCTGCCTTAACTACACATGACGTGTCATATTATTTGTGTTTAGGGGAGTCTGAAATTCTGCTACATTAGCACAATATCACCAGCAGAGCTGTGTCCGTAACAATCCTAATACTGATGGCAAGTGCTGCTCCTCAGAGTAGCTTTCCTGCCACTATCGGCAATATGGTGCCTCATAAAAATCTGACTTAAAAATTCAGCTGTGTTACTACTGGGTTTTGGTATTGCTCTGTCTTGGACTGTCTGGATTGAATTGGTTTGTTCTGCTTCTGCACTCATTTTCCCTGACAGCTGGGGAACCACAATGTGTGCTCATGTCTTTTCCTCATGAGACGTGGCTATTCTCAGAATGAGAGCTTCTTTATTAAGAAATCTTGTCTTGCATCCCATTTACCAGTTACCTTCTCAGTTTTTTCCACTCTCTGTGGTTCTTTTATGAAATGCAACCAGCTTATAAATACTGCAGTAACAATGTCTCCCTTGCTGTACTCATTATGAGAGTCTATGCTCTATGTTCCCCTTCATGGTAATGTGGAAAATTTTACTAAAAAAACCATCCCCCAAACTTCAAAAAATACATAGGGGAGAAATAGATCACTCTTAATGAGCAAGTAAACTTTTTCAGGCATAACAGCAAATGAATGTATTTTTACAGGTGTTTATTATGTCTATAAACATAAAGATTTTTTGAATAATCTGTCCACATTGTCCCTTTTTCAAATTATGTTTATGAAACAGGTTTACTTCATTTCCTCAGGAGTAACTGAATAGTTGAGAACATGAGCTCTAACTTTTGAGTGTTTCGCTTGAACTTGTTGGTGCTCTGCAGATGGGTGAAACATCAATCCTGCAAAATCCTGGAAAAAAAAAAAAATTGAAGACCTGTAAAGAGGGCTGAATTTGTTAAGAAAATAAAATTCATGAGTTTTAAAAAAACAGAACAGATAATAATTATTAGATTTTGTGTGTGTATGTGTGTGTGTGTGTGTGTGTTCAGGGTTATGCAGGCTTTACATGAAGCATTGTATCAGAAAATAAAATATAGCTACTGTCACCTTTAATTCAATTTGAAGATAATTTCTCTAGCTAGACTTGCACAAAAGGGAAACATATGTATATATTTTCCAGCTCAAAACTAATATGGCCACTTATCTCTGGCTTATTTAATTTCTTTCCTGACAGGGACTGTGGGAAGTCTCTTTCCTGAATGAATGTCCCACACTATTTAAAATATGCCAATTTTCTTTGAATTTACTGATCTATAAATGTCTGTCCAACCCACAGCTGTTGACACTAAAGAGTTAACATGTGCTGTCTCCTCCACAGCAGGCTCACACTGCAATCTGTTTAAAGTTTGTGTTCCACAAGCATCGGCTGAAGGCTGTTTGGAATAACCTCTTTCGTGCTGTTAGGCAGCAGGCTATTCCTCACATCGAGCTGAAGTAAAGAACTATAAGCACAGTGAGCGCTGATTTGTTTTAAAATCTTTGCATTTCACAGAATGTCCCAGGTCTGGTTTTGTACCTAAAGCATGAAGCGAGTGAGAGTTCTTCTTAACATCTGAGATTGGGTATAATATGGGTCAGAATTTTCAGATGTTTCTGAAAAGCTGAAAAGGTGCTGATCATTGAATCATGATACAGCATTGTGAAGCAGGTTTATGCACAGAAAGACAACAGATGATGAGAGAGGCACAAAGACAGAGGAGGGCATATGAAGGATCATGTAACAAGTTCCTACCCTACCCCAGCACAGAGATGGGGTTCAGCATCCTCCATTTCCTTCTTGTGGTGGTACTGCATAACATAGAACTGACAGATAAGTATGGCTTCCCATTCTTCTGGGGAGGTCCCAGAAGTCACTTTGAATAAGGTTTTTTAGTAGCTTGAAGTGGGTTTGCGTTTATCCTGCTTGCAAGGGAAATGGGACTGCAAGGGGGCTAGGCTGGAAGCTTTGGGATTTTCAGGGGCACTTGGGGACCTAAAGACCCAAAAGCAATGTAAGTGCCTTTGGGCACCTTCAATCTGATGCTTCTGACCGAAAGACGTCCATGGAGGAATGCACCTCCTGCAGATAAGGTGAGGCTTAATCAGTCAATATTTGTACAATTGAAAATGTACAGAGCAATATAAGTATCATGAAGACAGAGCACAAGTAAACTGTAAGATTCCTGTTACCTTCACTGGTCCCATGAGTAAACCCATTTGCTGTTGTTGCAAGCTAGCCCTTTTTGAATTTTAAGCTGACAGATATCTACTTGCTTATATGGACTTCAAAGTCTTGAGGCTTATTACAGAGTTTCATTCTCTTTATATTTCCCTGTCATGCTCTGTGCTGTGTTGCAGCTCTAAACATTTAAAGAGTTTACAGTTTCTTTATCCCAAGCATATGCCAAATCTTGTTCTTACTTAGGACAGCACAATTAAATCAGCTGTTAGACCAGAATTTATCCTATGAATTTTCTAAGAGAATCATAGAATGGTTAGGGTTGGAAGGGACCTTAAAGATCATCTAGTTCCAACCCCAAGAAGCATAAGCAAAAAGTGAAGATTTATTAAAAAGGGAAATTGTTTGTGGTTTAGCATTGTAAGTGATAATTCTATTTCTTTCTGAGTAAAGCAGAAATAAAATTTTTAGCATATAGTAAATGATAAAATGGATGTATTATGCTATGCTAGTGTTTACTTCGTTCATGTCAGAAAAATTAGATTAGCTTGTCTGGTAAATTTTAACAATATAGCTGCACAATTACTTTCATCAATCATTTCAATGTTAAACACACATCTTTTAAAAAGTTTATATACAGTTGAAATTAACCTTGTGTGTATTGTTTCAGTTTCATAGCAGCATGTTTTATTTGGTATTTTTTATTTCCAAGTGGACAAAAACCCAAAAAGTTGTTTTGTACCAGGACTTTTCTTTCTCTCTCTCTTTAAAAACAAACAAACATCTCTTCATATTCTTATGGTCTGCTTGGCTGTCAAGGGTGTCAAATCATTGATTTTTGGTAAGTATGAAAGAGAGCACAATCCTGTTGAGTAACTTCAAACAAGTGTCTGTACATATAAGGATCTTTTCAGTATATCTATCAAGTGGTTTTACTATTCATGCTATTTCTTCACCTCAACCTCACTTTTCCAATGCCATGCATATAAGAATTTTCCTTCCTATTCCAATCCTTTCCAGCTGAATATGACTAATAAGGACAAGAGATCTGAGGAAGTCATAGGCATAAGGAGAGGACCAGGAATGGGACTTGAACTGGGTGGTGAAAATGGCTGCGAGGGAATGATTTGTTGGTTAAAAGAAGCTGTGGGAGATAAACCAGTCCTGTAGGGCAATGATGTGGAGGAGGGGAAAGGCTGCTGTGATGGTGAGAGCCAGAAAGAAGTCGAAAGAACTCAGGAGCTGACAAGAGAGTATTGACATCTGTTTAGGCAGTGCTTAAAAGGCTAAAATTTCAGTAGTTGACTACATTTTAACCATTCTGAGAGACTTGTGTTACAACAGGGACAGTATTTGTGGTAGCATCTTGAAAGATCAGTAAAATTTTGCTAACTATCTAACTATGCACCAAATGACCCTACCTATGAAGTGTTAATTTGCTACAACTGGAGAATGAACTCGGGGTAAAATCTGCGGTAGGGAGGCAGCCCTACTTTTAGAGTTACATCGCAGTGAGGTCTGAGAAGCAGAACAACTAGAGACCTTTCTTAGTTCTAGGGGACAAAAATGCATTTCTGTCTACCTTGGTACAACAAAAATGAAAGGCAAGTCAGTGGCAGAACCATAAATAACTGCTACTATTAGAGCTGAAAGCTTTGAACAAATAAGATCCAAAGCAAATGTTCAAATTGTTAAGGCTTTAGGATGGACTTAAATGTCCTCAGCATCATGTTTCTCTGTCAGTAGAAATCAGGATATTATTCAGTGTGCCAATATGTATTAAAGAGGAAAGTGATGTACGGAGTGGAGCAGTGCTTGTGAGGGTGAGTTCTGCTGCAGAGGTGCTGAAGCCAGCTTAGCCAATGCTGAAAGTAAAGGCTGTGTCCTGCATGCTCACCATGAGCTCAGCCTCCCCTGCAGTTTGCTCCCTTGGGTGAGGCCTGTGAAAAAAGTGGTACCATCAATGTGGTTCTGGCTAGAGTAACAGAGGCAGATGTCGGGCTGCTCAGCCTTGTAGACAGCAGCTGTGTTTTGGGTTATGAGTATTTGCTGAGTAGAGCAGAGGAAGTTGTCAGCCTTGCAATGTGTGAAGGAACAGTTTGTCTAACATGGAGCTTGTTTTTCATAGACATGATGTAGTGGGAGCATTTTCCTTATTCCCTGTGGAAGTGAAGGAGACCATCAGTGGAGTAGCAGCTGCAGAGCATAATTACTATTAGACAAAATCTCAAATGAGGTCATAATAATAAATATCATAAACATTGTAAAGCACATTTGATGGTCTCCTTCAACATCTGTAGATTACTTAGTATTTGTGACAGCCATCATTTTATGAAACAGAAAAAGAGAAATATTTTTGCTAATAAGATTTGCCTAGATTTTCTCTGTTTTCCATCTTTCTCCTCTTTTTTTTTGAAGTAATCTGCTACTCAGATCCTTTTTGCTAAGGTTCAGCTTCCTGTTAAGAAAATCTTGCAGAGGGAGAGGGAGTAAGAGACCACAATACAAGGCATATGCTGTTTTGCAGTAGAATTTCTTAGATCCTGGCATAACTATTTTTCAGTAAATGTATGTTTTCCATCAGACTTTGCTCTATCATGTGGCCTAATCTTCTTGATATTTTGCCCAACACATTATGAGCTCAAGCTACTATTTCTTTCCTTTGTACAAGCCAGTAACATAAATGCTCGAGCAAATGGTATAAACCCCAATGGAAAACACATATCTATTTCATTGGGGTTATTAGTTGCCAATGGGAATAAACAGATTTTTGTCTTTGATGAGTTCATTAGCTTCTAAGAAAAAAAAGCAATATAAGAAACCTTTCTAAACTTGTAAATCTACTAGGACCCAAAAACAAAATTTCATTTAGTATTTTTGGGAGCGTCTACTGGCCTTGGCTTCAACAAACCTTGTGAGCTGTACTTTAGCCCACACAGTTTTAGATGTTCACAGTTAACTTAGAAGATATCCGTTACTGCTTATGTCCAAACTGAAAAAAAGGTGTTGGTTTAGAAAACAACTGCCCGAGCTTTCACGACGAACTCCTCTGTTAGATCAGACTTATTGTTAGCTTTTCCCTCCTATTTGAATACTTAGCTTTTCCTCAAGGTTGGCCATGGGAGTATCTTTCTTGGACCCTATAAGGCACCCATCAATATTCCTTGAAAATCCTGTCCTCATACAGGAGTGCAGTGTATGCAGGAGCTGCAGACCCCCAGCTACCTGTCTCACTCTCTGTTCCATTTAAAAAAAAACAAAATTGTGATTCTTACTTCGTATCAATTGCTGTTGATGTTGAAAGGATGTCAAGAAAATACCAATAATGGTATTTTCAAGGACATAATACTAAGAATGGTATTTTCAATGGACATTCAAGAAAATACCAAGTCTACTGTGTCTCTTTTCCCAGAAGGCAGTCACATCTCTTGTGGTCTTGTCTCCAGATTGAATCTCTAGAGGGAATTCTAAATAACTACTCTTAATAATATTTATTTCAGAATACAAATATTTTTACAAATTGGAAAAAGCCTGTGGATAATCAGCAGAAATCAGAAAAAGGTGGGGAAATTATTTGTTCTTTGGGATCAATTTTACTGGTTCCACTGGTTTTATGATGAAGAATAATATGTAGAAAGAATCAAGTAGTTAAACTTAAATGGAATTATTTTCTTCCAAAATGGATGCACGGGAGCTTAGAAATTCTGGCAAATTAATTAAAATTTCCAGACTTGTAGATACAAATAACTGAATAAATTTTGTAAAATTTAATAAACAAATGTAATTGTACTGCTATATCTAATAAATCACACTTCCAAATGGATTTTAAAATCTGTCAAAGGTGATTGACAATCTATTTGAATCTAAATTCAACTTTCATAGTCTAGACTACATAGTAATTACAATATACAAATGACATATTTGATATAAGGGAGTAGTACCAAAAAATTGATAATGAGTTGTATGCTCTTAAATAATATTTTTTTAAGTATCAGTAGAACTGGTCAGTGAATATAACTTTAGGTTTTATTGAGGCATGAAATAGCCATAGGTACCAGGGTTCAGATTTCTATCACTGCCCTCTTTGTGTTGTCTGTCTTGTGGCTGCCACACACTCCCATACATGACTCTCTGCTTAAAAACAACTGTTAAAATAAAAAGTTCTATTACTGAAGATTATGAACAGGGTCTTTCTTTCACTCCAACTCCTATTCATGAGTTTGTATGAATTTCATGCCCAGCCTTTCTTGTAGCACAAGCACTGGATGTTTTTTATATATCTAGTCTCATCCTCACTGTGAAAATGACCTGTAGCTGGCACTATGTCAGCAGCCATTTCTTTTTTAAGGTAATGCCATTGCCTTATTAAGAGTACCTCAGCAATGAGTGCTAAAGAAACAGGATCACTTTTAGCAGTTGCAGAGAAAAAACATGAGGGAGAATTTGTTTACCATGTTTGAACCACATTTTCTTCTGTAGTGTCAATATTTTTTCCTGTCCCTTTCAGGATAGTGACAGGATTGTGTTCAGATTTAGTGAGATAGCTCACTGTTAACTCTGAGTCACCATGAAGGAGAACCCTTGGCTCTTTAATGTGGTTTCACAGTGAACAGTAATGGTTAAGAATATTGTTCGTAGATCGAGCAACCTTATCTCTCAACTTCCAGCTATGTTAAAGAAAATGTTTACCCTTCAGAAAAATATTCAGCATTTTGCAATATGCTTCCCTATATAAATAAAATAATTCTACAACATTTTAAACATCTTAATAAAATACAGGGAATATAATAATAAATGAGTATTCACATGCAACCTCTTATCAAAGCTATTTGCTTCTGAGCAAATACAGTAGCTTCATGTGTGTGATAGTTCCAGAATTTACCTCTTTGTAAGGAGCCAAAAACAGAATTGGAAGATCTTGCATGGAAATTGAATCCAATGGTAATGTTTCTTTAGTCATATAAACAAAAAGAACATAGAAGTGGCAGCACTGTGCAGTGAAGACAGAATTGAAAGGGAGGACAGCAGGGTCATAAGACAGAATTAAACTAGATTTGTACCTTTCCAGAATGATGCTAAAGTTGAATTCAGGGCCCAAGGCACGACGGCTAGATGGCATGACAGCATGGAACTAGAAATTATAATGTTAGAGATCAAAACAGAATTTCATTAATTTACTGTCCCCAAGTCAGGGGAACTTCATAATCTTCACTACAGAATCCTGCAAAGTCCCCCCATGTAGTATAGGTCTTTAGACTCAGAAGAAGGTCTTTAGTATACAGTGAAAATCTAACCTGACTTTTTGTGTGCATACCACAGAATCATAGAATAGTTTGGTTGGAAAAGACCATTATGATCATCTAGTCCAGCCATAAACCTAGCTCACCATTAAAGCATGTCCCCAGGTGCCACAGCTACATGTCCTTTAAATACCTCCAGGAATGGTGATTCCACCTGTTCCAATACTTGACAACCGTTTCAGTAAAGAAATTTTTCCTAATATCCAACCTAAACCTCACCTGGTGCAACTTAAGGCCATTCCCTCTTGTTCTATCACTTGTTATTTGGGAGAAGAGAACAACACCCACCTCACTACAACACCCTTTCAGGTAGTTGTAGAGAGCAAGGTCTCCCCTCAGCCTCTTCTCCAGACTAAACAAACCCAGTTCCCTCAGCTGCTCCTCATAAGACTTTTTCTCCAGACCCTTCACCAGCTTCATTGCCCTTCTTCAGACACACTCCAGCAACTCAATGTCCTTCCTGTAGTGAGGGGCCCAAAAATGAACACAGTACCCGAAGTGCGGCCTCACCGGTGCTGAGTACAGGGACACAATCACTTCCCTGGTCCTGCTGAGAACCCTGAGGATAACTGGTTGCCCTGGTTTTGCTAGGGTAGAGTTAA
>NW_010307632.1:864-4450 GCF_000700745.2 Antrostomus carolinensis | reverse complement strand
AGGGAACTCAGCACACTTGTGCTCCAGAAGTGATCCCAGGATGTTCTCCTCCCAGGGGAACACAGCAGCATCTTCATCCCAGAACACATCCTGCTCTTCCCAGACTGAACCCAGTGGGCTGAACTGGGAATAACGGCAGCGCTGCTGCGGTCGCTGAAAACTTTTTGCAGGGAGCAGGAGCAACGTGCTCTGCCTGCAGGATGAGAACTGTACAGTGAGCTTAGTGACATCCTATTTTTAGACGCTCTCACCATCCAGGCTCTGTTCAGATCACAGACACGTGCGTGGGAAAGAATTTTCCTGCTCAATATTATAAAAAAATCAAAAAACAATGAAAACTGACTTCATTCTCTTTCTGATTCAAGGCAGATTTTTGTCTCTCCCTCATAATACAAACTGCCATTTACCAGCAGGTGAAATTATTTTTAAAATAAAAGATCCCCCCTCAAAAATAAAAAAAGAAGCATTTAGAACTTCACAGCTGTCATCTGCTCAACTTTAATTAGTTACTTATTAAAAAAATCAAGGATCTACTGCTGCAAATCTTACAGAGAGATAGAAACAAGTTCCCTGCGCGGGAGGCTCACAGTCTAAGAAATCAAAGTGGAAATCAGACAGAAGCAGTTTAACTGGTTTCCTCGGTAGGAAAAACCACTGGAGAACTGGTTAATTTACCTACTTATTGGTAACTCAAACTGCGTGTCTGGGTATCCAACCCCCCGTGCTGCTCACTGCCAGGAGATTCTCCTTCAGCACCTCCAACAGTGGAGAAAAATGGGTCCATGTTGAGTGTCTGATGGTAGCACGTGGCCACGGAACACCGAGAAGTGACAAAACACAAACCTCTCTCTCCTAAATAGATTTATTTGGGGAAAAAACACGGATAGGTGTGCAGAGAGTGGCTGACCACACACAGAGCCACTCAGGAGACGTGACATCAAAGACCTCAGCAGCATTAGGATGAGAAAAGGCAGCAGATCGTTGGTCACCAGGCAAAGATCTACAGTGGTGGAAGATGCTTTGGTGTGTGTGGCTCTGTGGCAGCTCCCGCAGTGCAGGTTCAGAGGGGTTCACACAGGCTCACCCCGATCTGCTCCGGCCAAGAATCAGATCAAACAGCCCAGAGCCCTGAGCTGGCCGAGCCACAGCAGTGTCCTCATCTTACACTGCTGGCAGGGGAGGTGACAACAAACAGCATCGTCCTCTGCTCTCCTCAGACCCCACCTGCAGTGCTGCCTCCAGTGCTGGGGCCACCAACAGCACAAGGACATGGAGCTACTGGAGCCAGTGCAGAGGAGGCCACCAGGATGATGCCAGGGCTGGAGCAGCTCTGCTGTGAGGACAGGCTGAGAGAGTTGGGGCTGTTGAGCCTGGAGAAGAGAAGGCTCTGGGGAGACCTTCTAGTGGTCTTTGAGTACCTGAAGGGGCTCCAGGAAGGCTGGGGAGGGACTTTGGCCAAGGGCAGGGAGTGAGAGAACAAGGGGTGTTCGACCTGGAACAAGACCTCACACCTTGGCCAAAGCAGTTTCCAGACTAAAACATCTGCCACAAGCAGCCAGAGGAACATCTCTGTCACTGCGGGGATGAAGGAGCCACCTACACCCTCCCCTGGGCAGACACTTTGGGACTAGGAAGTGACAGAAGAGTTTCTAAAACCCAATTAGTGATGAAGAAAATGAGCAGCAGGTTTAAAACAGGTCAAAGCAGCAACACCAGCCCTGAAGCTGCACTATGGATCTGGGCAAATCACTAAACACATTTCATACCCCAGCAGGTTTTTCTCAACGCTTTGGGGTATGACAAAAGCTGAACCCCAAGAATTAAAAACCTCCAGCCCCCAAACCACCAGGAGGAGATGGAGATGAAATAAGAAGAAAAGAAGCATCAGCAGAAAGTTATCCCAACGCTGACTTCAGCCGGGGAGCACAGGTGGGCCCCACCACCAGCTTACCAGTGGTTTCCCCATTCCCTTCTACTGGGGATCTTGTAGAAGGATGAGGTGGGGTTTGGGCAAGGCCATCTACTTTGGGCATGATCAGAAATGACAGAGAATGGGGGAAAATCCCCACAGTTCCTGCAGTGCAAACCCAGAGTCTCCAGTGAAGTGTGTCCCAGTGAACTTCCCAGAAGAACTCCAAGCAGAACATGGCTGGAGCATGTCCCAGTGAACTTCCCAGAAGTTCTTCCCAGAAGAACTCCAAGCAGAACGTGGCTGGAGCGTGTCCCAGTGAACTGCCCAGTTCTAGTGGCCAGGAGTCTCTTGTGAACGTGCGACTCAAACTCTCCTGTGAAACTGAGGACAGCAGATCTTTGTCAAGGGGAGCAGCCAGGGAAACTCCAGGTGAAGAAGAGCAACTGCTTCAAAATAAAACTCCACCTCACTGGAACCAGTTCAAACAACTGACCCAAACCTGGAGAGGCCAAAACCACTTTAGTTCTTGAGAGATTTTTGGGGCAAACTGTGAGGTCCTGTGGCATCCTACCACCACTGTGAAGAAAAGGGGAGTGGTGCCAAGGTGGATCCTAACTCTACTTTGCTTGGATCTTTGGGATAAATGGTCAGAGAGTCTTTAACACGGAGCAGCAGAGACTCTCTCCTCTCCTCTCCTCCTCCTCCAGGAGCTACAAGCTGTGTAGCAGCGCCTTCCTCACGTGCTCTGCGTGACCCCACAGCTCCTCTCGCGCAGGTGGATCTTCTGGTGTTGGAGGAGGTGCTGCTTGCGGGTGAAGCGCTTTGGGCACTCGTTGCACGGGAACGGCCTCTCTCCCGTGTGGGTCCTCTGATGTCGGATCAGATTGGAGAGGTGGTTGAAGGTCTTTCCACAGCACGAGCAGCAAAGAACCTCTCCGCTCTGGCCCAAGTGCATACCCTGGTGGATGATGAGGGTTTTCTTTTGGGAGAAGCATTTCTGACACTTGTCACACTTGTAAGTTCTCCTCCATGGGTGGCTGTTCTGACTTGGCTTGGTGTTGGTGTTGATGCTTTTCATGCACCTGGAACTGCTGTCCTCCTTGTCTGGGATGCTGGTGTGGGCTTTTCCATACTGGTTCTGCTCAAACCTCTCCGTGGACACATGGGTCCTCTCTTCCACATGGATCTGCTGATGGAGGAAGCCCTCCTCATCTTCAGCGTGCTCGCTGCTGCACTGTGTGCTGTGGTTCTCCTGGCGAGTCATCAACATCTTCTTCAGACAGAAACCCTTCCCACACGCAGTACATGAGTGAGGTCTCTTGTTGGGACAGTTTTGCCCATAAAGTGTAACAGCCTGGATTTCACAGAGGTCCTTGTCCTCTGAAGTAGACGGCACCATCTCTGGCACCATCTCACTCATGCTCTTGTGTCCCTGCTGCACAGGAGAGCTGTAGTGACTTTCAAACGGCAGCTCCTCACTGGGGCTCTGGAAAAGCAGCTCCTGTGACTCCTCAGTTAAAGTCTTGGGGGACTCTGAGTTTTGGGGACATTCCTCAGAGTCCAGCTGCTCAGTTTTGAACATTATCACCTCATCAGCTGGAACTGCCAAGAACAACAAAGGGGACATTGACTGGAGTGAGACACAAGAGGCTTCTGAAATCCCCCCCTACACTC
>NW_010307632.1:0-844 GCF_000700745.2 Antrostomus carolinensis | reverse complement strand
TTCCCACCCCATTTGCGAATCAAACTGGGACAATGGGCTTACAGGGAGTGTGGGTGGAAGGCTCCTTTGGGGGCAGAGGGAAGTTCAAAACAGCCAAGTTCAACAGTTTCCAAAATCATCTCCAGCCATCTTCCTTCTAAGCACCAAGATCTCCCAGACCTGGGGCAGCCCTTTGTTTCCTTACTCAGCACCTCCACCTCCCTCCCCACACCAGGACTCGGGATTTCTCACTCTTCAGAGAGCACCAGCTCATTCCCTGAGCTCCATCTTCACTGCCTGAGCTCCACCTTCACTCCCAGGACGCGCTGACCCACCTGTGCTGCTCCCTTCTTGGAAGTGGAGACACAGCACCTGGCTGGGTTTGACTGGAGACGTACCTGTGACTGCTCAGGAGGTGCTGAGGGGCTGGAACTGGATGATCTTTTAGGTCCCTTCCAACCCAAACCATCCGATGACTCTATGTATGCCATGAGGAAGACTCCTCTGTAGTCCTCACTGAAGCGGTAGGAGAAGGTTTAGGGGAGATCTACATGGCAGGGGGGTTGGAACTGGATGAGCTTTAAGGTCCTTTCCAACCCAAACCATCCCATGATTCTCACATTTTCTCTGAGGGCTTTTCACCTCCAGGGTGAGCAGCAGCCTGGGCTCTTCTACTCACACTGAACCTGCCTCAAATTTCCTCCTGACTCATTGACAGAACCATCTGCTTGGAAAAGACCTTGGAGATCATCGAGTCCAACCGAACCTGTCCACTGCTCAACCAGATCTTGGAGCAGTTCCTACCTGAACATTTAACTTTACTTCACCTGGATGTGAAGGTGGAGAGAGGTGGGGGTGGGTCTGT
>NW_010307631.1:26036-42094 GCF_000700745.2 Antrostomus carolinensis | reverse complement strand
ATCAGCAGCCCCCGCGGGTGCGGAGCGAGGAGTGTGAGGGAGCGAGGGGAAAAAAAATCCCCACAAACCCGAGCACCGAAATAGTTAATAGTCCCTGGATGCATTGATTAGTATTGATGGCTTCGGTAGTTTTAATGGATTTGTTGTTTGTGGGAGGTGGGGAGCTTTTGCCTTGCTTTGAATTCTAACCCCCTGGCTGGGAGCTTGCTCCTAATTGCATGCACAGCATTCCTTCGGAGTGGGTGGTATCACCTTTTACTGCTGCTCCCTTCCACAGGGAAGGCCTGTAAAAAATCCCTTTCATGTGCCCGAAAATCAATACCCAGGGCTCTGGATGGCTGCTGTAAAAACAAAAGAAAATCCTGTCCCACCCCCGCCAAAAAATAATTTTTTAAAATATATATATATAAGTATAAGAAGAGAGAGTGAGGGAAAAAGAGCCCCATAAGAGCAACCCTCTCCCTGCAGACAAATGCAAGGGACAGTGGGCTCCTTTTGCCAACCCAGGATTTGGGCTGGTGTGGAAAGAGCCCCTATTTTTACAGCTGCTGGGGGCACTTTTGGAGGGGGTTCCAGTTGGGAACTAGAGGTTTCAGTATGGTTCTGGTCAATAAAAACGTATGTGGCTTGAAAATGCCTGTTCCTGTGGCAGGGGGGATGGAGGGGCAGAAGCAGTGCTTAAAAGGTTAAAAAAGGAGTGGGTGAGTGGGAAGTTGCACAGTTATGGGTGGAGTTACCCACACTTTTTAAAAAAAGCACAACAGAGTAAACAAATTCATCTTTCAGTTAGTGTCAGGAGGAAGGTAAGAATGCAGGGGTCCTGTGCCTTGCTGTGGCCAGCACCGGGCTTTGGGAAATTAGACATTTTACTAGGAAACGATTGAACCAGGTTTATTTTTCATTCTGCCCTCAAACCGTGCAAAATGATACCAGTCTAACTTAGAAGTGAACTTCGTGTTCACTTCTTTCTTTGCTGGATCTTAATTTCTTTAGCACTGAGGGGAGAGGGAGCGATTGTTAAGCATTTAAAAATCCATGCAAAATAAATCAATGTGTTTCTGCCATCTACATTTCAATTCAATAACATCGTTTTCATAGAACTATTTCATTAGTATGGAATAACTCACCTGTAAGTAATTACAGCTGACTTGCTTTCTAGCAGAGACCAATACAAGTCCAGAAAGGGGATAAAGGTTAGCTGAAAGAAATACTGCAGAGGTTTGGCATGGGTATAAAAGCGAATAGCTGTGTTCTCTCCTTAGAAAGCAAGTAATTCTTAGTCATCCTTTAAAAGAAAATTCATTGCTGTGCCTTGAAGCTTCATTTCAATCTAAAATTTAAAAACAAAACCCAACTTGAAAGTGTTTCCATCAGTAAAATGTAACGTCACTGCATCGAACACAAAAAAGCTCCAAACCAACAAACAACCCAAAGTTCCTATAATAATTGTTTAAGAAATCCACCTTTCTCAGATTTCACACAGGCTCAAACAGTCAAATAGTTTGCTTGTTATTTGTTGTTGTAATTCTGCTTCTTGTTGAAATTGTGTGTTGGCACTGAGTTACATTTGTTTGAAATTAGTTTATCAGTGTAACACTAACTTAAGAATGAGTTTACTGGTTCAAAAGTGCACTACTTTGAATGAGATAATTTAAGTGGAGCTGTACATGGAAAAAAACCCCACAAAGAATACTTTAAATTATTTTTTTCTATCTAATGGAAATTATTAAAATTAAAGAGAATGTATTTATAGATAGTTTAGTGTAAAATTTTATTTAAATCACAGTTCAAATGCTTCCTAATTTTATTTAATGATGTTTATTTAGAGCAAACTGCCCAAAGGTTTTGTATTAATTCATACTAATATGCAGCATTTATTTATAGCTTGTCCAGAATATGCACTAGGAAGGTTTCTAGGACATTTTCTTTTTAGAGAATGTTGGGTTTCTTAGTAACAAACAAAATTTTAAATAGAAAGAATCTTTTTCAGGATTAGCTAATTTCAGGGAGTTCATCCTTTCACCATTGTACAAGCTTTTGAATGTACATTCTAAAACAAAAAATCTACAAAATAAAATGCCTTCCTAAAATACCTAGGATGTGCTCATCTCCAAAATTCTGTGGATTTGTATTTTAAACTTTTTTTGGAACAAAAGTAAAAGGGTCATTTTGCTGTACCAAACAATTAAAATGTGCTTTCAGACAGGGAGAGGAGAGAGTTGTGCTGTGAAAGATTTGAAACTTTTTTGTAGGAGTGCACTACAGCAACAAAACCTACACTTGAAAGTATTTCAGGATCTCGCTCTTTGTTTCAGTGTCAAGAACATAATTCAGGTTGTTTTTTGGGGTTTTTTTGCTTTTTTGTTTTTTTTTTTTAATAAAGACAATCCACAAAACTTGATCAGGAACAAAACCTGGGATGCAGTTCTTTCCTTCTTTCCATATCTGTTTCTTAGTTGTTTTCCAAATAGTTAAAAAAAATAACCAAAAACAAACCCACCAACCTAAAACAAAATAAAGTGTATGACCTGCAGTTCAGAGAGCATGAAAAAAGGATAGTTATTTACTTCACTCACTGAATTCACCTTAACAAACAATTTTGGAATTTCATTTGTTTGAAATCTGCAGCATATTTATCTCCCACACATTTTAGTGCACTAATCTGTTTGACATTCAAGAAAAGTAACTGAGGAAAAAACCCACCTCTTTACCCCCACAGCAAAGTTGCCAATTAATAAGATTCTGTTAGCCCTGACGGAACGGGAGGAATCAGCAGGGTATTGTGGGAGATTTATCTAAGGGTCACATCTCACTTCTGAGTTAAGAATTTAATATGAAAATAAATCATTATAAAGGTTTTCTCTTTCTTATGGTACCTGTAAAATCTGTGCTAAACATGCAGATAGTTGTGTGTTTGTTGAGGTGTGAGTGCAGTCTCTGGGCAGGGTTAGCAGAGCTATTTGTTTTTCTGCTAAATGTTGAAAACAGCCTTTCCTTTTTTAACTCTAAAATCCCACCAGTAAACACTTGTGCAGATGCAGTTGGTATATTTTAAAGGAGCTGATTTATACACATGGAATTATGAAATTATGGTTTGATTATCAAACAAACATTTTAAGTTCAAAAGTCTTGTGAAGCTTCAGCCTAATTTAGGGGTTTTAGAGGGGTGAACATGTGGCTGTGCTCTTAATTTGACTGTCTCATAAACTGTCTTTTCAAAACGAAATAGAAAACTGCAGAAAGAAATGTTCACAGTTTTGCTTGGCATGGCTACTGAGTTGCATACTAGAAATGAATTGAAAACTCATTTCCATTGCTTTTAGCTGTTAACCAATATACCTTTGTTTTAAGCTTGCAGCCTTAGTGAATGTTTCCAAAGTTAAATTTAATCTTTGTAGTGCTCACTAGCACCAATGAGGCTTAATTTTAAACAACATTTATTAAAACTTTGTTTCAAGATTAATTTCCCCTTACCTTAAAAAGTGTGTGGTTTGCTCTTCTCGCAAATCCAAAACAACTAATATTGGCATTTTGTTAAATTATTTTCTCTCAAGCTGTATGCCAATTATTCAAGCCCTTCAAGGATTAGTGTTTCAACTATATTTAAAATATCACTTGTTTGTTCACAGCCAGTTTCCAGGCTTCTCTGGTTAACCGAGCAGAGCACCTACTTTTAATTACAATCTAGCATTCCTCATCACTTATAATGAATGATACTGAACTAGTTAAGCAAGACTTTGTTGGCACAAGAGGAAAATGGAAATAAATGAATTAACAAGCCCTGAAAAATAATCTTTGCAATTACAGAATTTCTTTGGTTAATATCTCACACACATTGTGCATTTAACCACAGGAAGGTGGCGGGTGCTTAAGGTGTAAAAGACCCTTTAGAAATATTTCAGTCAACACTGCTAGCTCTTGAGCATGTTTATGTATGCCTTTCATGTCAATGGGGGGAAAATAGCAATGAAATTTTGGTGTTTATACACCTAGAAGCTGGGAAGTCCTGGTTAAATGTACCAGTCTGGAGCTGGGAACATTTATGTGAGAACGAGAGCTTCTTCATGCTAATTGAAATCTATACCTGGAAAATAACAACCCGCAAGAAAAGAACTGACTTTTCAATGAGAGCTCAAACCTGTTTGGAGCCTGTGACCAAAGCCAGGACAAATTCAGATATGGTTCACTATAAACACTCTCTTACAGAATAGGAGCTTTTTCTGTCGGTGAAGATGGAATTTAGATTGTAGATGTAGAAGTCATCTCTTAAGATCAAACAGATAACAGCGTCTTTTCAAGACATTTAAAAATATTCCTTATACACAATGTTATCTTTGTGACTAAATGATTTTAGTAAATGCTGCAGGGAATATGATATTAGCTAACAAAGTGCAAAGGGTCCCTGTTTGTCTCAATCCTCTGAGTATTCCTTGTAGTGGGCTGAGTCCACATTTTAAACCTTCAAATGTGTTTCCTCAAATGACATCAAAGACTGTTTAAATCAATATTTGGATGATCAGGGAGCAAATTTTTGAATTTTGAAAAGAAGGGGCAAATATAGCCTGTGCATGGTTGCTGTAGCACATCACACACTTTTTGAGGTGGGCAAATGTCACATGGCAAAGCTGCTGTAGGAAGGCAAGAAAAGGGTCGCTATTCAAATGGTCAGAGGATGTTTGAAGGGTTTAATGACTGGGCAGAGAAAAACTGGGAGGAATCAACAGTGCCATCAAGGAAGGGTTGATTTTTGTGGACAATATTAACAGTGAACTAGAGAAAAGGGCAAGTAACTGCAGGGCAGAATCAATTCACCAATTCTTCCAAATACTTTTATTTT
Source organism: Antrostomus carolinensis (assembly GCF_000700745.2). NCBI lineage: Eukaryota > Metazoa > Chordata > Aves > Caprimulgiformes > Caprimulgidae > Antrostomus > Antrostomus carolinensis. Next base: position 37,257 of record NW_010307631.1, on the reverse strand, counting down.
TACTAATATTACCAATGAAGAGGAAGACTTGCACTTTGTGGCAGGAACCAGAGATAGCACTTTTTTTTACCTAAGCTTAGAAGGAGTCTACTTTGGTGCTGTGAACACCACCAGAATCCTTTAAAAAGTCAAGAATTTAAGAGAAAAAAATGCTGTTAAGACCTGTCAGTGTAAACTTCAGGCATCACTATGTTTCAGCTCACACAGTTTTTCTCTTTCCCATGTAAAAATTTAAGAGAAGAAAGGTGTAGATCAACTGTAATTCAAAACAACCCACACAGTAAGAATGCCTTGACAATATTTAAAACAAACTATTAAGGTTTCTTCCAAGTAGGCATATAAACTTTGTGTAACAAGGGTAGACTCAAGTGCGGTATAAAAAACTGTCTACTGCGCTCACCTGGCTCTTGGCAGACCTATCTTGGTTTCAGTACAACTTTCAGAAGCCACTGAAATCCTAAAATTTGCTATTTGTTAGCCTGCTGGAAAAAAGTAACCAGCTTTCCTCTGGTGCTCATGTAGAGGATGTGCACTTGCTACTTCACTATTTCTCATGTGAATTAAACATTTCATTAAAAGATATCATCAAAAGAAATCCCTAAAAAAATGTAGCCTCATTATGTGACAGAGTATTTGTTTTTATTAAGGGTATGTTAAACTATCCTGATCCAAATAACAATCAAGATAACATCTCTTTAAGCTACATTAATTCGGACTCTTAAATGGCCAATGTGTGTATGGCAAAGTGTGCAAATTAATATGCTAAAGGATGTTACGCACTTAAACCACACTTTGAAACAACAGACCATTCCAAAGATATCGTACGCTCTCATCTCATTTAGCTGAGATTAATCAAAATTAAACAAATTCTCAAAATGTCAAAAGTGATTGTAAAAAAACAATGTGCATTGCAAACCCCACCACCTAAACAGCCATTATGTTTAAAGGAAATCTGTGATCTGCAACCAATTAGGAGCAAAATGGTTGTAAAATATTTAATTTGTGAGTAGCATTTTAAATTCAGTAACAGCTATAACAAAATGGGTAAGTAAATGACATTAATCACTCCTGATACTAAATTATCCCTATTTTGCTTCTAAGACAGGAATCAGACTGGGTGATGTTTTCTATTAGTTAAATACATCCATAACCCAATGAAAGCCTAGGAGGCCATTTAACTAATGGGGATTCCAACATCCTTGTTGTTCCTTTATTTTGTGTACTTTTTAAAGGTCATATAACTGTTTTAAAGAGTCACCCCTTGATTTTTCAGCAGAGGTAGTGAGCATTATTTTCCTGATAAGAGCTATTTCAGATAGGTAGAGCAATGTTTCCTGCAGTGAAGACTAAACACCAAGCTCATTTGAAATTATTTTAACAACTTCATGGCCTAAAGGAAAATCCTGCTCTCCAGCCTACAAGACCAGTTTTTTGTTTTGTTTTGTTTTGTTTTGTTTTCAAAGAAGAAGAATTTTTGGAGGGTTATATTAAATAAAGGAATAAAATGCAAGTGGTTCTTTTCCCCAGCTGAGCTATTGTTTCATTCAAAATCAGGTATCTTGTTTGTTTTTAATAAATTAATGGCAAGTGCAGCAAGTGGGTGCAAGTGCTCAACTCCTCCATTCCAAAACACTCCTGTGTGGTGTCTCCTGCATGGTCTAACAGCCCGAGACTTATCGTCTCACTATCACCTGCTTTCCAGTTTTTTACACCCTCTGGCTGTGCATTTCAATTTCTTTATTTCATTAAAAGTAATATTGTATTTTTAAATTTTTTTAAAGAAAATAGATCAATTTTTAAAGCCCATTTTAATTCATGGACATTTCAGATTAGATTCAGCTTCTCAAGATGAATTATTTCCTGCTTTTCTTTCTTGTAAATATCTTCCACCACCAACCACCTTCTGCAGATAAAACTTTACCAATTAGTCATTTACAGACATAAACTCACAAGGCAAAAAACAGCCTTTGCAGCTCTAGGCCTCTTTGATGATGATGATGTTTACAAATGCTTTCACTGCCGGGCTAGTAATGTGCACTTTGCCATTAGCTCTCTGAAACCGTTCGACACACAAAATGTGCCTTTCAGTAAGGCAGATGGTAAGAAAGATTGTTCCTTTCATTATATGCAGGACACTTATAAAATAAATAGTGGCTGGGGTGAACGTACCAATTTCATCAGACTGAAAAAAGCTGTCTTGTTGTTCAAAATGATTTCGCTGGCTGAAGAGGTCACTCACATAAATATCTGTCCTGGTGAGATTTCCACTATTCCTGCATTGCCACTGTGCCTCCCAGCAGCAGATGAGGCAGGGGCTGCTGGTGCCAGGCGCTTCGCATGCTCATCGTAAGCCAACCCTTGTATATGAGATGGGACTGAAATTCTTCCTTTCTCTACTGTGGTTTCTTCAGTTCCTATGAAAATTTGCTGTTCCCTCCTTCTTTAGATATCAAGTGCATCAGACCACATCGGTTCCTGACAGCACTGTCATACACAGCAGAACAAAAGTTAAGTTCTACATTTGCTGGGGATACAGGAGCTAACCAGGGTTAAGTTAGGCAACAGAGACATCACTAATCTGCGCTGCCTGAACAGAAGCAGAAGTGGGTTCCTGAACTGTGTGGCTTGCAGGAAGAGTAAGTGAGAGAAATGTCAGAGCCCAAATACCTGCACCAATTCAGGAGAAGAACAGCTGTTTCGATAAAGGACAGAGTGGGCAAAGTTTATATGTACAAGCACCACAGGTGCTAGAGCCCTATATTGTTGCAAGCAGCCTCAGCAAGCAGCTAAACAGCGAGGTGTCCATTTGGAGTCAGACAGAAGAGAGCGGGAGGTGTGTCAGCTCTGCTCTTCTGTGCCAGGGTGCATACTCTGCACTCTGGTTTTCCTTCGATGGTTGGCTGGGACTGACAATTCCCACTCCTGGGACTGCTTTAAAGCTCAGGCAGAGAGTTTATCCCAACACAACCAGTTTTTGCTTTACAGGTGACCAGGACAGCACATTGATAGCAGGCAGATGTTTTCTTTCTTATCAGAGTACCAGACACGACAGAAATACGGAGGTTAGCAAGATAAATCAGCTCCCCTCTCCATTTGCTTCCCCACCATGCTCTCCTCTGGTCCACAGGATTACCTAAGCACCAGCTGAGTTTTGGGTTTACTTGAATATCTAACAAAATATTTTAATAACTAACTTTGCTATTTCAAGAAGGAGAAAGTAGCTAGAATAAATTGGATTAAGTCTTTAACCTTGAAGTGCAAAAACCTCTCTGTTAGACTTCTAGTCACTAAATTAAAACTGAAGTCATAGATACAGTAATCAATTGTAAGAAAAGAATGCTCAGGAAGGAGGGATGGAAGCATTTCTTCCAGGCCAGCCTAAGAACTTTCACACAATTGTATGGAGAATAAAGATGTCAAATGTCTCCAAAGGAGGAAGGAGCAAGTTTCTGAAACTGTTCTTCTAAGAAAGAATTTGGGTACTCCTTGGAGAGAAGCTCACTTTGTGTTTTCCTGTGCTGGACAGCCATCATTGGCACTTCGGACCTGGCTTAGCTGGGTAGAGAGGTTCTACACGGGAATGTTTCCCCATCTCTTCTCCTGTCCCTCCACCTATCTCCCCATGGTAGAACATCCCTCTTGCAAGGTGACTACAACTTGGTCATGCATAATCCTCCATGGCTGGATGCAAGAAGAGAAAATGCTCTGAGTAACACTGGATTTCTGTGAGTTTATCACTAGGATATTTGCTTGCTTCTCGGAGGATAAAATCAGAGACAAGTCTTACTCTGATCTGTCCTGTACATACTTATTGCTGGGCAAAGGAAACATCTTGATCTCTACTCCGCATATCCATGCAATCTGGTTAGCTGTGTGTGAGGCACACAACTCTCACTCTGGAGAGAATATGGGAGAGGGAGCTGAAGTTTTTGAGAATGAATCTTGTAAACTCTGTCTTGGTCAACAGGAAAATAAATGAGAGGATCCTCAGAACATGGATCTGCTTAAATACATAATCTTAGCACATGGCACTGAGATTGCTAATGATCACAGTACCTTGATGCTTTCATAATCTGGCATGTCGATAGTCCAGGCTTCTTGGATTTCAGTTCCTTTTGTCTCATGTTCAGAGCTAATGCAGGGCAGGAGTCCCATGGCTGAATTCCCAGAGAAACTTGTTTCTAAAATTTGACAGTGACACTGGCTGCTCTGGGGAAAATAACTGAGGGATTCAGCTCAGCTGAGGGCTGGACAAAAATGCAGTCCAGCCTATTTAATCACAGGTTTTCACTTGCCTTCCCTTGCTTTACATTGTTTCCTAAAACCTCATAGAAGTTAAACAATAAAACATTTCATTGTGGTGTAGAATCTGACACTGTCCCCACTGATGTGCATCTGTGCAGTGGGACTCTGGATCAGCACTGCTGCCGAGTCTCTGAGTACTACTGATAGGAATGACAGCTATTTGCTGCTCCTTGGGAGGACCCACAGAAACTCCTACATGATTTCTGTGATATCTTGTCATCAGAGGAACGTAGGCATAGCCATAGTACATCAAAAGAGTAATCTACCTAGGTTTGTCCCGAAACAAGATACTAATCTAATTTAATGTACTCATAGAAACTAGGAATGGGGAAACCTCTCTTAGTCTCTGCAATCAAACTCCAACTATTGCTGGCAGATCCTCTGCACTGAGAGGTGGAGATTGCTTTTAAGAAATCTCTCAGCAACAGATGGGCATTATGAATGAAAAGCAAGCACTGCAGAAGCCAAGTTTCATTTCCCATACTCCGTGCCGACTGTCAGTAAGGTCAGGTCTGGGAACTAACTAGATTGAGCAGTAACATCCAATGTAGAGGAGTTTCTGTTTTACTATCTATGTACCAGCTCAATGCTTTTCTGTAGAGTCTTGTTTTATACACTGTGTTTAAAAATGGTTCATTTGTCATGTTTTCAGAAGACACAGAGTATCACTGTTTTCAGCTCTTTGAACATGGAAAGCTGATTCATTTCTAATTTGGACACTTAATTAAGATTAAGAGCTTGGAACAGTTTCCATCTGAAAGCAGTGGGACTTTTGCTGCTGACTCTGAATGCAGGTAGAATTACGCTCTTAGGCTGCGTTGGTGCAGTATGACAAGTGCACCAGAGTGCTGAGGAAATAGACTTTGCGCTAAAGCCCAGAACTGAGGTCTGGAGATCTTCCAGTTCCTACCCAGCCAACAGCATCTTCTGTTGAAATCATTGATGTGGATCAGTGTGAGGATTCTGCTTCTGGACACAAGTGTACAGCTTTCATTGGCTCAGCTGGAGGCTGCATGTGTGTCTCAAGGGACAGTATATATTCAAAGGCATGGGACACTGTCCTCAGTGCTTGCTACAAGAGGATTTCTTTTTGTGCCAAGGCAGGAGACTGAGATATTGGTTCTCTATTCCAGCTGGCTGGGGAAGGGCTCCCCAGGAAGGGAAAAAGGGATAAAGAGGCTTAGATCATGCCGTGCTAACAGGAAGACGGCACTCGCCAGCTACAGACTTTTGCCACATTTCAGAGCAGCATCTTGCTGTTCCCTGGGCTATCAAGCAGAGAAGAGACACCTTCCTCCCATTCCTGCCACAGAGGAAGAGGTCTACTCTTACTCCCTGCCACTGTTACCCCTTCAGATCAGAACAGGATTATTTCAGTTGAGGACAGCAAGCCCTGTGCATTCATCAAATGCATAACTCACAGAATTAAGTGCCGGGCAGGGTCAGCAGTGGGGTAGCCAGAGCTATACTGCTGCCCCAAACAGGACTGTGCTCTGGGAAGAGTGGAACTGAAGTTGCCCATTGGCTCTGCCCCTACAGAAAGCTGCAGTGACAGGCAGGCAGGAGTTTACTGGGACAGAGAGCATTCATGCAAGCCAGCTGAGGAGCAAGTACATAAAGATCCAACAAATGGACTGGTCAGTGATTCCTCATATTGCCTTTTCTCTTTCCAGTAAGCAGTGTTGTGCCTTATCTTGCCCATGCTTTAGGATCACCTGGTGTTAGTGAGCTACTCATTACAGCAGGCAAACCCCCTTAGCACTTGTCCAGCTGCACTGAGCCTCCCATTACAGCAACTCCCTCCCCAGAAAGCCCTGCTGCACTGGGGGTTAGTTTTTAAGTTTGGGAGGTCTAGGGTACTCTGTTCTCATTCTGAGAGTGACTGTTCCTTGCTGCAGGTTCCTCTCTGCTGGTGAGTGAGTACCTTTAGCATGTGATATTTCTATGTATTTCCTTTTTTTGAAGACAATATTCATCTCTTCATAAACTATTGTTATCCAAGGCTCTCAAAACGTGTGGTGTTCTGTAAGAATACCTAACACAGACATGATATTGCTGAGAGTAGCTGATTGCAATTGTACATCTCAAGGCATTTTATGAAAGTGATTGTTCTATCTGCTTTGCAAGTGTCATTGCTAAAGCAGAGACAAGTTAAGTTGCCTGCCCTAGGACACACATCTTGTCTGTGACAGAACAAAGATTAGAGCCCACTGCTCTCAATTGCACTTGCTCTGTTTGCTCCCTTGGCCTTACTGTGTTGTGCTTGTGCTGTATAACACAGAAACAGGGTCCTTGGAGTGAGGTAGGATTGCAGAACCCCTGACACCTACAGACAGGAGCTCTAGTTCATTCTTATTCAGAGTGGTGAGGAGCATGAAGTTCAGGTAAACTTGCATGGAAAGCCTTATGCTTTAGTTCTGAGAACCCATGTTTTGTGCCAAGTAGTTTTGTTGTTTTCACTGCTTTCCTCAAGAGTTCATTCTTGCAACTCTTATCACCTTAAACCTTACTGCTGTAATAGCTCATGTGTTGCTCCAAATGCAGTTTTCAGATGATGGTGTGTATTGGGTAAATGAGGAATGGTTGTACATGTGCAGGGTCTTTTTTAAAAAATATCAGATGGAGTAATGGTACCCAGCTGAAAACTAACAGGACTTTATTGTGACTATTTGAGCATTTTTCCTTTGAGTTAAAGATTTTCCAAGCCCATCAGCACTCACGAGCAGCAAGAGTAAATGATCAAATGACAATGTATGCTCAGTAAAACAGCTGCTCTTTCTATAGCCATGAGTCAAAGTCTGGTTTGCTGCAAAATTTCATTGGAGTCCACTGGAATTTTGCCTGAGTAAGGTGTTTGAGATTTTTCTTCAAGTAACTTTACAGTTACTCAACATGGAGAACTGGGAATCACGTGACATTCCTGACACAATATTATGTTTCCATTCTTACTGCATGAACACACTTATCTGAAGATTAAGTAGATCTTGCACTTACAAAACTGCATGCTCATGCTGAAGGCAGACAAAGACCTTGGAGCTGTTGTGTTATTGGAACTCCAGTTATTTATTCAACTGTCCACCATGGCAGGAGTTTTTCTGTTAAATATATAATTCCCTACTTTTTTTCTTAAACAAGAGAACCAGAGGGTGAAAGGGTTGAAGATTAAAATGTAAACAGCAAAATTTATTATAATTACAAGAGTGTTTCAAATTATTTCCTTAAACTGCAACATAATTTACCTCTAGTCAAGGTCTCTATTGGTGGTGAAAGAGGAAACTGCTTGACCTTGGGGTGACCTCTGGCCCCCGGGGGTCAGCACCCGAGGAATGCGCAGATGTCACGGTTCATAAGCAAGGACAGAAACTCTCAGGTTTCCCAGGCAGAGAGGCGCCAGTTCGGGGATGGGGCCAACATGTGCACCTCCCTTTGAACCAGCCACTCGTACCTGAAATCACATTGAGAGCCAGCACGCACTGGGCTGGGGACAGGAAAGGTCCAGAGCAGCCCAGGATGGAGGCTTGTTCCAGAAATGGGCAGAAGCCACAGAATATAATGAAAGGAAATGTAACTTTTCAGTAAAGTGGGCCAGTATCTGCACTGCCTCCTTAGAGGTACTCAAGGAACACTGCAAACACACGGGGTTTGAAATGCAGATCCATGAGCAGTGCCTGGCAAGTATCATTTAGAGGAGCTTCCGCTGCAAACAACTGATGCAGCTTGTTGCTGTTGCAGAAGCAAATGTCTTATACTCTTAACAATGTGAAGGAAAGAGAGAGAAATTGAAGGATTTATTGCCCATATGATGTTAACAAAAACTGTGCATGGGCTGAATTAACGCAGTGCAAATTGCTGCTAGGACTTTGGTAATATCAGCAGAGACCCTCACAGTAACCCAGGCCTGGAGTCACTTGAGCTGCTGTGCGGATGCCTTCTCTCTCTGCCTGCAAGAAAGTGGTTTGCATTGCCAACCCATGTTCTTTGAACAAAAAAATCCCCCAAAACAAAACAAAAACCAAACCACCAACCCCCAAAACTTTCATGTGTGAGACCAAAATAAAGAAATACTTTAGAAAATTCTTCTTAATAAAAGCAAGTTAATGAGGAAAGTTAAATTTAAGCTAAAACAAATTGTGTGGTAAATATTAAGCTTAGGGAGAGAAAATTATACAGGCAATAATATTCAAATAAGAAATGGATGAGGGGAAAAACAAACACAAGGTTAGTTTTAATATTAAAATCATACCTTATGTATCAAAATAAAATTTATATTCAAGAAAATTGTGAACCCAAGAGTTCCTTTCAACTATTTGCAGCCTACAAACCACAAGTTGTGCTAAGCATGATCAAAGTACTTCACAATTAGTTTGGTTTTAAATCACTATAATTGTCAGCCTAGGTTGTAATCAGAGAAACATTGTTTGGAAGCAGCAGCAAACTTGCCCTGGTTGTAATCTGGGGAAAATTCGAGAAAAACACTGGGATCTGTTCGGTTAACAGCAGCACAGTGTTTGGGGACAGAGTTGTGTTAAACACGTTAAAGATCAGAGAGACTGTCCTGGGTTCACGAGACAGCCAGCCTGCCCTCGTCCGCTGGGGCAGAGACCTCGGGCTGCTGCTTCTCCGCCCAGCTCCCTGCCTCGGTTTCTCTCTTGGGAAAAGCAGGGATGACATGAGAGAGTCTTTATAAGGTGTGATTCATGAAGTGCTATAAAATACATGTGCTTCAGGTGATCCTGGAAGGCGCTTGCATACGTTAGTTGTGGGGATGGTAGGAAGAGGCAGCTGGTGGAATGAGCTGTGCAGAGTACTTGGATGGAGGAGACTGCGGGAGTGCCAAGAATGACTGCAATGCGAGTAGGAACCTGCTCGTGCATTGCTCTTTTAATAAAGCTGGCAGCATGTTATCTGGAAGCTGCAATGGGTTTCCTAATAGATTCCTTGGAAGTTTCAGGTTGGAGAGTTCTTCCAGGGGCTTTGCCAACAATACGACAGAATGGAGGATGAGCTCAAATGCTTTTGTAATTAGGAACAGAGTATGTCTTGCAATTAAAATGATCTTCCAGGAATTCAGGAAATAAAGCCAGTCTTTGAAGGAATCCTGCTTTCTAGACATTAAAAGGGTAAAGGTAGCTTTAATCTGGACTCTGCTATGGAGAAACTGAAGGAAATTTCCCCACTGGAAGCCTTGAAAAGAGAATTTGCTCAGCAGTACAAATGAATAAAACAACAAGGCTTTGTGCTTGAGGATCTCAAAGCGTTTTCTGCTCTGCACCAGGAAATGTAATACCTCCTGGGAGCTGTGCTAAATTGGAAACAGGGACCTTCTAAAAGCTAGTTCAACTCTGCTCCGGCTGAGCACAGCCATGTTTCCACCAGCGTTGGTGGAAAAGACAAGTGATGTTTTGACAACTTGAGTCTTCAGTCGTGACTTTTCTACAGGGACGCAGGAGATTAGCAGGCAGTGTAGATTTAGTGAAGAAGCAGTTAAGAGAAGAGAATTAAATTTGCCACCTTGCATCCATCCAAGCCAGAGCCTTTCCTCAGCCTCAGAGTGGCAGAAAAATCATCACCTCAGGTGTTTCTTAATAGTGAATCTCCTTACTTTCAAAGAAAAGGGGGGTAACATTAGGGTGGCAGTGGGGGAATGCACTGGTTGAGGAGGCTCTGCTTTGGACTGATGGTTTCCCCAGCTCTGTTTCAGAAAAAATGAAGAACTGAAGGAAATGCAAACCCTGATTTAGTCGGTATGAATCATCTCTGCTTCTGTTTTCTTCTAGTCACCAAAGAGGCATTAGGGAAGAGATGACTGAACAGTAGCAAAGGGCAGGCATGTGACTGTGAAAGTGGAGGGGAATAATTAGTGAAAGAGATGAGTACTAGATGAGAAGCAACTGGTACCTCAGCTTTTCATTTGAGGAAGGTAAACCATTTCCCAAAAACCTAGGTGGTTTCAAGTGGACACTGAACGTAGAGAGCCCCAGAGGTGGCTGCTGGAAAGTAGATGACTGTAGCAAGGCAGAGGGGCTCGTGGAGGAAGGTGTACTTGTATTGTGTCTCCTAGTTGAATGTAAATGGATTGTAGCTGTCTTCTTGGTCTGCTTTGCAAAATAACTTATTGCAACTATTTGGTTAAAGAAATCACAATCAGAGCAAGTAAAGGAAGGTTGTTCAGGTGGCATTGTGCATCAGGTTTTATCCAAACTGGGTATGGGCACGTGGTCACGGTGCTGCTGAATTTCCTGGAGCAGCTGGCGGTTTTTGCTGGTTTTGCTGTGCAACACCTGGCACAGCACAGAGTAAATGGCACAGACAGGTGATATCTGATCTGGTATAAAACTTCTCAATACAAGGGCTGCCCTATCAAACTGTTTTGAATTAGGAATTCTTAGATTGAGTTTATATCAAAGCAATGATTTTTATCTGGTTGTGTTTTTTCAAAACAATGAATAAAATCTCCCAAGTAGTGTCTACTATATTGCTGACTTATTTAAGGACTGAGTAGATGTTTTGGCTCTGCTATCAGTTTATGTGTGTGGAGGTACATTGCGTTGTCTCTTGTTCTGTGTCACGAAGATGGGCGTACCGGCTAAGGTGTGATATTGTGACTCATTACCACTGTGTTTTCATTTGTTTATTTTAGTGTGGAGAAAAAGCCTGCTGTGCACTTGCACAATTTTGCACACCCACGCTAACCAATGCAATTGTGAACAAGTCCCAGCAGTGTCAGCAATGCATGTGGTTGTCTGCAGCCTCTGATCATGCACCATTTGTGACACATACGGGCTGATGCATCCCTGTAAGTTTTTCCTCGCGTGACTCAGCCCACACCAGTCAATAAAAGATAGTCCATAAATCTGATGGGTGGGAGTAACAGAGAAAGGGAGAAGAAGTGAACCGAGACTGATTCTGGGATTAT